>NW_017536653.1:280634-282837 GCF_001853355.1 Bactrocera latifrons | reverse complement strand
TGTCTGAATTTGGTATCCCCGCAAAACTAATACAGTTGTGTAAACTAGCGTTGAGCAACATCAAAAAATAAATCGGGAAGAATATTTCCGAGCAGTTCCATATCAAACGAACCTCCAGACTCGATAAGGAAGTGAAGCAAATGGGTCTGGCAGTGAACAAGAGCAAGACGAAATAACTCCTGTTATCAAACAAACAGTCGTCGTCCTCGCGACTTGCGACAGAATTAAGAAGGCAACGATTACGCTGGTTAGATCATATCGTCCGAATGGATGCAAACGCTCCACCACAGGAAGTGGYTGCATTTGGTATCTCGAATTGGCGCCAAATCGTGAAAAGAAGAAACGGTGTCTACGCCAATAAAGAAGAAAGAAGAACAACTCATTTATACATTATATCATACAGATCTTCAATACGAGAGCGGTGTGATAACTTTTTACGTACAAAATGAATATTTTTGATAAATGGCGWTTTCTTTCTCAACATAATCTCCATTAATCGTGATTTAACCCAACGATTCTTCAATTTCTGAACGTCTGAAAAATATGTTTTCTGGAAGCTCGCAAATTAAGTGTGCTTTGTAGCAATAACAAGCTCATACAATTTTTTTTCGAGTGTGACTTTTTCAAGTTTGAAAGCAAAAAGAATAAGATYAAATTTGAAGAATGCGTTGGATGTGCAGCAGACCTTAGTCTAACGCGYTCTTATGGTGGAAAAGCATCAGCCCATTGATTCGACAGCAGAGCCCAGTGACTATTTTGCTCTTCTTCAGGCAGTGCACTTAGATCACACCTTGTGATTCACWGAAAACGACGGCCGTCATCTTTCCAGCCGGTAGGACAGTTTTCGTCTTCTTCGGAATACGTTTGACGGGTGTAGTTCACTGCTTCGACTGTTTCTTCGCTATGGTGCATATCAAAGGATCTGGGTTACATCGACGAATTCTGCTTAAATAGTGTCAAACATTGCTGTAAAGTGACCATACGATAGCCCATATGAGATGCTGAACTTTTGCTACTTTATCGTACTTGGTAGMCAATTTCGTGGCAATTGGGCGTGGCTGATCAGAAACCAACGTCCAACCGCTTTGAAATTCATTACACGAYTCCCCTCCAAAACCTACCTTAATTAAGGGTCGAATTACCTACCACAACAATGARCCTGACTCCGCAAATATAATATTAAATAAACACAAATCTTTTCTTACTTGTCTTTTGTTGTTGTCAAGATTTTTTTCTTCGAACACCTCAGCAGAAACTGCTTTCGCAAGTAATTGTTACACTGCAGGTGCCGCYTGCAATTTCGCCTGCTTTCATTTCCGTCTTCGCATTCTCATGAAAGGGTGCAACTTTCGCAAAGTCGTTCGCTTTATATTTTATGTGCTCGCCAGTTGGTTGAGAGTTTGACACAAATTGCTAAATTGTTATTTAGGGCTCTTTTCTTTTTACTTTCTATGCGTGTTGTTGTTGTTGTTGTTGTTGGTGCTGTGAGGTGCTACATTTGGGTGTTTCTGCGTTTTATGGAAATTGTTCAAGTGCTTTGAAGGCAATTTGTAAGTAAATGTTGTACGTTTTATTATGATAATATTTATACGTCATACAAGTACSTAACGTAAGTGTTATGCATAAGAATGTTAAATGATGTTGTGTAATGTTATACTTTCGTAAGAGTTTTATGACTACTATAAGAGCGTACAAGGCCAAATACTTCTTGATAACTTGAAAATAATCGCCTTCAATAATTTTGACGTTTTTTGTTGTTGTTGTAGCTGGAAAAACATTTCTGAAGTAGTTTCGGGGTGCCGACAGTGATTGGCTGAATAAAATTGCGTGTCCGTTCCAGTTATATAGACCCGAATTTTTGTCTTTCTTTGATCGCTAACAAACAAGGATAGGAGTAAGATGTACCATATGTATTGCAAGTATTATACATAACTTAAGTACTTATTTCAGCCTTTGACTTGTATCAAAATGCAAATATAAATTTTTTATGCACTCAAAGTCAAGTTCAATAAATCTTGAAAGGGAGAAGTTTGATATCTTTACTACCAGCATAAAAGGCTCGGCAGGTTCAGAGGATGCTGGAATTCGAATTTTATTCTAACGCAGAAATAATGGGTRTGAAAAGAATCGGTCGTTTATTCCAATATGATAATGTTTTTATACTCTCGCAACAATGTTGCTAAAGAGAGTATTATAGTTTTGT
>NW_017536653.1:244772-278874 GCF_001853355.1 Bactrocera latifrons | reverse complement strand
ACAAATACGGTATTTGAGCTGAGGTATCCCTCGTGGAAAAATTGTCGTGATCGGACTATAACTTTTCAATGCAATTAAAATAAATGACAAATACAATTCAATACTCAAAGTACACAAATTGATCTAATCTAATTAATTTTACAGCAAAATAAAAAAATATGTAAATGACGGATAATGAAATCTCGATTATCACTTTATCATGCGAGGGTATAAAATGTTCGGTGACACCCGAACTTAGCCCTTCCTTAYTTGTTTAAATATACAGCTCAGTATGACAAATTGTGGATTTTTGGCGATTTTTAAATATGAAATATTACTTTAAAGGCTCTCCATGAGCCCACTATCACGAATGCAGGGAGCTGACAAGTGAAGACTTTCAATTCAAATGTAGGTCGGAAGTGTTGAGTTTGCGAAATTGAGGTATAAAACGCGGTTTCGGCTTATTTCTGATGCTTATTTTCTACACCATCTTCATAATCCATTATTTCTTCACCGATAGAGTTCCGTTGGATGAATGTAGGGTTCTCGCCTAAATTGTTGAGCATCTCTATTGTACCCCGACGTTGTTTTTGCAAAAGTTTCAAATCCTAGTCTAGCATTGAAAAGCTTCAAACCACAATAACCAATATGTATTGAGCCAAACCATAAGAGATGTTCTGTTGCTAGTTATTTTTTTACTAATTTAAGGAACTCTCTGCAACCATAGTATACTGATTAAATTTATTTTCAATTTCTTGGCCCTTTTCCAATCTTCTAGAGYCCAATTTCGATGTTCTCAGGCAAAAATCAGGCGGTTAGGTTCCTTAAATTGCGGTCCATCSYAGTTGATGTTGTTTACCTTGTTAATCCACTTCCAGAAGCTCAGTCTAAAGACTTAGTTGCGTATATAATTTATCAAACCTTAGAATGAAAACGTGGCTACACATATCCAACGTTTTTGAGCAAAATTTTGTTCTGCGATGAAGCCCACCAATGTTTTTACGGGTATGTAAACAAGCGAAGTTATCGCAGTTGGGACGAACAGCTACATAAAGAGTTTCAAGAGCAGCCATTTCATGCAGAAAAAAACAACGGTTTGTGGGCCGGTGGGATCATCAGTCCATATTTCTTCAGATATGCTGCCAGTGAGAACATAACCGCCATTGCCGATAGCGCCATGATAACCGACTATTTGATGCCTGAAWTTGAAGATCGTGATCTCGGCGACATCTGGTTTCAACAAAACAGCGCCACTTCTCACAAATCCACAAATCGCAACAATYAATGGATTTATTGAGAGAACACTTCGGTGAGCAGATAATTTCATGTTTTAGCCTTAGACGTTAGACTTTTTCCTGTGGGGATATGTAAAGTCTTAAGTCTATGCGGACAATCCTGCTTCGATTCAAGCCTTGGGGCAAAATATCACGCGTGTACTTCGCCAGTTACTAGTCGAAATTTTCGATCAAGTGATCGATCAAGTGATCGAAAATTGGACTCAAGGGATGGTCCATCATAGACATAGACGCGGACAATATTTGAAAAATATAATTTTCAAAAAATAAATACCAAAGAATTTGCTAATCAAGAGCAAAATAAAAAGACCCCTGCCCGACATATCGGTAGCGCTGCCAGAATTAAATCTATAGGCTTTTTATTTAGCCCTTACCTTCGAAAGGCTCATGTATAAATTTGATAGTTGTAACATATTGTTATTGTGAAGAAAAGGTTAAAAAGCAATTTTACGTGTTCATAAAATCGTGCTTTTTGAAGGGAATAATACAGTTTAAACAAAAACYTGGCTTGAGGACGAATTTCCCGACACTGCCCCATAAAAATTTACCATCAAGGTTTCGTATGCYAAGTTTAGGCGTGGTCAAGAGCAAAGCATGTTACTGCTGGGAACACAAATTTTGAATTTTGTCATATTTCGCAGGCTTACTAGAAAAAACCTACATTTTTAGGTTTTGTTGACAATAAATTAAAAATAAAGCGCAATCTTCACACGTTGTGGCCAAAATATCTCAAATAAATTAAGTAAAATACAATAAGAAATAGATTTATTAAATTATTTTCATTAAAAAAAATTGTCTGCGAGTCACTAGACAAATACGAAATTAGTAAATTTATTTTGCCTTCGAAATTGAAAACTAAATCSCCAAACGACAATTATTGTTAGTTATGCAATTTAAAATATTTAGCACATTTCAATAACACTTAATCAAATTGTCGAGTAAAGAAACAATAAAACCAGCAAGGCAACAACGACGGATAAAAACAAAAATAACAGTTGCAATGCTGTGTCCACCAATATTGACAGCTGGAAATTTTCACACGCAGCTGTGTGGACACTAAATCGGGCACACACACACATGTAAGGGGTGTGTATGTGTGTGTGCTGATGGGCACATACAACGAAATATGCAGATGAACACCGAAGTGGAGTGGCGCCGATGCACACATTGTGATCGATATGTAGCAATGCAGGAATTTCGACATTGTTCAGTGTGGCGCTGCAAAAGCTGTTGCACTTGTGTGCCGCATGTAGCCGCTGCGTGTTTTTCATTTTGCGCTTTTCGTTTTCGCTGTTGTAATGCGGAATGTTTCACTTGTACCTTTTGTAGGTCATTAATTATGATTCGTAAGGGGCTGCACATTTGCAATTAAATGCACACACACAAACACGCCTATATACGACAATCATTGCGAAATCATTGGACCACGTGGTCCATTTGCATGATATGAGAGTACTCTACAAAATGGCTTTGGGAAAAGCAGTCATGGGCTAACTTGCGTCTCAATCTCGTCTCTGGTCACCAGCATGCACTTACAAGAGGCTAACTACATCGTTTTATACCCAAAAGGTTACAGGAAAAAATAAATATTTTTAAGGTTTTTTTATACTACCCACCTTTTTGATCTAATTTATTGTTAGTACTACTAGTTTATATGACATCAACCAGTGCCAGCTCTAGGTACATACCTAAATCGTAATCCTTAGTACGTTTTTTATGATCGTCATYAAAAGGGGGTCTCTCATCCGAAATKGTTGCGTGCTTTTAATTGCGGTTGTTCTTTTTTTCAAGTGGCGGGTCCCAAGCCCAGTGCACAACCCTGAGGAGGGATAGTTCACYTTCTCACTTTAGCTCGCCTTCAAACGGATACTCTTTGGCTACCCAGAGGACACTTGGTCTAAGACCCGTTACTCGTGAGCGGCTTGAGCTATATCTAAATGAATCGTGTCTGGCCACTTCCAAGTGAATGACGCTCAGAGAACATTGCTCACTTACGTGAAGTCCTACTCATGACTCCATCCCCTTTTGCCATGCGCAAAATCTTGGCAAAGACCTGTAAAAAGAGAATCGATACACACCACCTCATCGTCGATTTTAAAACTGCTTTTGACAGCATAAAAAGGAGGTGCCTTTATGCCGCGATGTCTGAATTTGACAGTCATAACTTCGAAGTCGTAGATACAATGTCACCTTCGAAATGCAATGCAGAATAACTCTTGCCAACAGGTGCTACTTCGGACTAAGTAGACAATTGAAAAGTAAAGTCCTCTCTCGACGAACAAAACCCAAACTCTATAAGTCACTCATTATTCCTGTACTACTATATAGTGCAGAAGMATGGACGAAGACAACATCTGAAGAGTCGACGTTGCAAGTTTTTTCGATTAAACGATGAGCTGTATGAGATATACGAGGACATTGACATAGTTCAGCGAATTAAAAAACAGCGGCTATGCTGGCTAAGAACTTCAGCTTTGAAGTTTTCGACACAGTACCTGCAGGGGGAACAGACGAAGTGGAAGACCTCCGCCCCGTTGGAAAGACCAGTTGGGGAAGCACCTAGTTTCGCTTGGAATGTCCAATTGGCGCCACCTAGCGAAAAGAGGAAACGACTGGAGTGCTGTTGGTAAAGCGGTAAAGCGGTAAACCAGTAAACAAGAGGAAAAAGTTGAAAATTAGTCTAAACTTAACTAGTGATTTTTTAACTAGTTCTTAACTAGTGCAAGGTAAATGAATATTGCACAATCGTACATACAAATGAATTCATGCATTGCACACACCCATATACACATTGTTACGTAAAAGAGAAATAATTTTGGAACTGAGCTATCGAAATGCAGTATTTACCATTGCAACTAGCAAAATTTCGCAAATGTATGAGTGTATGCATGAGTGGAAATTCGTTAGTCTTTACTCTAGAAACAATGTTTCGTCACTAATTTTTGGCAAATAGGCAAAACTAATAGTCAGTGGGGATAAAATTATTAATACCACGCTTAATGGGATTACAGTTTTAGGACCCAAATTTTTTGAAAACTATCACTGTAGAAATACGTATGCTTAATAATAATCAGATATATAGTATAAGTAAGTAAAGATGTCATTAATACCCATAGGTCACTCTCAACTAGTTGAAAGCACTGTTGCTCCTGTTGACACTAAAGTACCTGAAAGTCTCTCCTTTCAGCACTGAAGTTAATCTTAATATAAGTTCAGTTTGCTCATAAAGTAGTTTGATTTTTTTCGTTCAGTTTATTGAACATAAGCATTATCAAATTTTTATTCCTTTCAAACATATTTTGCAAAAAAGCTTCCTACGCAGACAAAATGCCTTGTTCTCACAATATATTCCTGAGTTTTGTGCGGAATTTACGTTACCCGCGCCATTGCTGATCTCGTTTTTTGAAATAAATGCATTTACCAAAGCCGGCTATGGTTGTCACTGGTTTTGACTTTTATTCCGAAGTGTAAATGTCTGCGCTTATTGTACTAAATACGAAAACAAGTGCTTTTAAATAATTATTTATACATTTATTTGCCACAGGCTGCTTTTTCATGTGTTTTCCACTCAGAGCAAAATCCAAGTTTTTCTTGTTTTCTCTTATTGCGCTATCCTTGCTTGTGATTTGAGATTTTCATTTTAGATATAACTCTAAATATCACTAAAATATTATATTTTATATTTCTAGGCATGCTGTTACAACCATATAATACTTGATTTTAGGTTCAAAAATGTTGAGATAAGTATTTTGCCGAAACGTACAGAGTGCTGGAAAAGGCCTTCGGTGATAATTTTTTGTAGCGAGCAAATCTTTACAATTTACAAATTATTAAAAGACGGTCGGCCATCAACATCAATTGATAATCAACATATGATTGATAGTCAGGGATCCTACCAGTATGGTTGCAATATCGGAAGAATTAGTTAAAACTAATTTGAAAGATCATTTAGGCCTAAGAAAAGTGAAAACATGATTGGTTCCAAAATGACTAAATTTTTTCGAAAAATGTTCGATGTCACGAAATGTGTTATTACTGGCGTTGAGTTTTGAATCTGTACTTATGACCCGGAAAAAAGTGATCAATCGGCCGAATATCGTCGCAAAGGGGAGTCGAAGCCAAAAAACACACAAGCCAGGTCAAAATTCAAGATTATGTTAACAGATTTCTTTGATTATCGAGGTGTGATGCACTTCGAATTCCTTCCAAACGGCCAAACTGTCAACAAGGAATACTACTGGTATGTTATGCGTTTTTTATTCGCAAAAGAGGCCGAAATTATGAGCCTTCAACTCTCGAGCTTTGCACAACTATAATGCACCATCGCTTATTGGATTGATTTTTCGTGATTTTTCACCAAATTTTCAACCAATATCGTGCCGCAACCACCGTATTGGCTTGATTTAGATCCGCCTGACTTTTGGCTATGCAGCAAGCTCAAACAACCGCTTCGGGGAAATCGTTTTGAATCGAATTAAGACATTAAACGTGAATCGACTTTAACAATTGTTTCGAGGATTGGAGAAAACCTTGCCACAAGTGTATTGGTGCCAAGAGAGATTGCTTTGAGGGGGATGGAATAGATTTTGGAAAAAAAMATTAGGAGTATAAGTATTTCTGAAATTTCCTCTCAATAAGTTAGAATCGGCATAATATTAAAGCTTGTGAGAACTCCCAGGTTTTAGTCAATTATTTTCAGATAAAAAGGCTGAGATATAGTAAGATATTGCGCAATGCTTAGTTATGCCTCGGAGGCACTCGCTGATGTTTTAAGTATGACCGCTTGTGTTGAGCGTTTCTTACATTTCCTTGTGCAACTAAAGAGCGAATTTTATTCTATCTATGTCGTCTAGATACAACCATATCAAATAATTGGGTTTATCGTTCGAGCTTTTCAAAAACCGCCTTTCTAAAATGTACCTTCTTTACTTTGATCCAAATCTGCCCTTGTGTATTAAAACAATACTGATATTTTCATCAATTTTATATATTTGAAAAAAATACAACCCCTATTGCCACATGGCAATTACTGCACCAACACGATTACCATTGATTTTAATTGCAATTATGTATAGTACTTAAACCCCCACGAAACGAACAAATGAGTGCACCAAAAGTGGTCACAGATGCGGTCGGGTTAGTACCGGCGCAATTAAAACTGCTATAAAATAGTAAGTAAATAAGTATGTAATATTTCAATAAAATAGCTGTTCAAATGCACCTATGTAACTATATAAATTGGTCTGACCAACCAATACCGTTACACTCGTAGGAGCATCTACATAAATTGATGAACTTTGAGCTGAATGTAAATAGTTTGGAGGTATCTTTGGCTTGCACTCGAATCTGTTTGCGGTTCTGTACGTGAGTTATCAGACAGCAGAAACAGCACACACCCATACTCACACATAAAACATAAAATTCAGTATTCACCACTTCAGCCATGAGTAATAGAAAACTTTCTAAATAATGCTCGAAATTCGATGTTGTAGTAGTATATGAATAATTGAAGAGAATATGTCGACGCCATTGCTTGGTTGGTTTAAACTCAAACATCTAAGTACCTCATGTACTACATTTATAGTATACCCTTGCAAAATGTTGGTAGAGAGTATTATAGTTTTGTTCATCTAACAGTTGTTTTTATCACCTTAAAAGAATGCAGATAGATAGAGAGTTCTATATATAAAATATCAGAATGACGATACGAGTTGAAATCGGGAGATCGTCTGTCCGTGTTAGCCGGAGTWTGAGCTAAATGTAAACAAAATGGTCATTAACCCCACAATGTACACAAAAGGGTTACTGACCCCAATTGCAAACTAAGGTTGTTGACTTGGCTAAATGTAAATACAACAGTAATTAACATTATAAAATGTAAACAAAAGAGCAATTGACAACAGAGCAATGTAAACAAAAGGGCTATTAACTTTACAATGTAAATAAAGGGGTAATTGACCCCAAATATAAACGTAGGTTGCTGACTGGACTAAATGTAAAAAAAAGGATCTTTTAACTCATAAAAAGTAAGCAAAGGGGTCATTGACCTAATAATGTTAACTGTGGGATCACTGTCAACAAATGAGGTTGTTGGCTAGGCTAAATATAAACAAAGATTGTGAACTTTGCCACATGCAAATATAAAGCGTCATTGACCTAATAAAATATAAACAAAAGGGTCAGTGAAGCTAAAATGTAAACAAATGATGCGGACTTGGCTTAACGGAAACAGAGGTTATGGACTTAGCTAAACTGTAAATGACATCACAAAGGTTGTAGGCTTGGCGAGATGTAAACAAAAAAGTCATCAATGTAAACGAAATRCTAAGTGATCGCTTTTTTTCCTACAAACCGGACGACTATCAATATAAAGATCTTTTAATACTCTGTTATGGCATAAGAAATGTCCCTGTGAATGGTATTATAGCTTCAGTGAAGCTGAAGTTAAGGGTTTTTCTAGTTTAATATTAAGTACTAGTACACATGAAGGCATTTCACTTGCTCTGATCCTTGCAGGTATAAAATGTTCGGCTCAGCCTGAGTTTGCTTCTTCCTTACTTGTTTGTAAATATGCTATATTTGTTGTAGTAGAAGTTTGTATGTTTGTAAGTATTTCGAATTTCGTGCGCAGCCACTTGTAAGCCTTGCTATTGACAGCATCGATACTAAAGATACGGGTATAAAATAGGAGATACACTAGCCACTCGCACCCTTCTCCTCGCTCCCCACACGATTTCGACGCGCTTTTATGCACAACGTAATTCCAGGATGGTTTAGTGGTTTTCCTTGTACACAAGTGTTCTACTCGAAAGTTTCTCGCTCAATAATAACGACCCAATTCATTCACTTTCACTGGCCGGCTAGTCTTTTGTTTCGACTTGAGCATACGAAATGCAATCGTTCGGAAAAAGGTCGAGTGCAGCCAATGAGTTGAAAAAGATGCGAGTGGCAAGTGGCGGATGGGAAGGTGAAAATGCGTTTCTTATGGCGATTAAAGCATAATCGTGCATGTATGTATGTGTGCAAACACAGAGCATGTACAGTTATAAAAAAAATTATTTGTACGGGCATATGTGTGTGGAAGTGAGTTGGCGTGTGTGCCTGTGTACTTACAACAATCGGCATTGTCCGCTTAAGAATTGATGTATGAAGGCGTAAATGTGTGTTTCTGTGCTGTTGGTTTATGGCTGTGGYATCACTGTGGCGTTGAAACTTGCCCAAACAAGTTACGAGTGGTATGATAAGGGCTGTGCTTGAGTTACCAAAGTTTGCGTTAGTTTAGTTTATTACTCGGCGTTGCCAGAGCTGAGAATTTTCGCTTAATTGCACTTGTGCTTTTGTTGTTGGTCTATAGCTGTGAAAGAACTTTTCGTTTCATTAGACTTGAAAAAATACCCACAGRCAGTTCTGTGCTATTTTGGAATTTCTGCTTATCTAAGAAATTTTAAAGAGGCTTCTCTGTTCTTAATACTGCAAAAGGCACACCGTATATCATATCCAATTTGTAAATAAATGTTTGAAACTAATTTGAAGAGGTCCATTGTATTTTGTTTCATAAATTTTCTCTGTAGAGCATAAGGAGTAGTTATTGTTGTGTGGGAGTAAGTGATTCGTTAAATAGATGTGTGTAATTTTAAAGCGAGCCCCGCAACGCTTACATATGTATAATCCATTGTGAGAAAAAACACCTGCCGAAATTGTCAAAGGGATGATAACTGCAGCTTTTGTTGTAGTAGTAGCATGAAATGTTCCACAAATAACTCCGAAGAATTCTGCAGAATTAAAAGTCACTGGCCGGATATAAACTCCACTGTCGTGGAATGAAAGAAGGTATTCAACTGGCTGAACAGCATGGGAAGACAAAGCCTGTTGCCAAAACCAGCTAAGAGATCAATGGACGGTGTGGCAAGTAGAGGGCAAATTAGCCTACATAGCAACCTGCACATATTATAGCAGCTTTGTAAATTAGCACAAATATGGACGCTGTTTAAAACTGTGCTGTGATTTCATAGAAAGTTCGAAAAAACACATTTGGTTTTGCTGTTGGAAAATCGGTCTCCATAGTAGAATTTCCGATTACAAGGAGCAACAAGTTGCATCAAGAAAAAAAGACACTCCAATCAAAGTAGATTCGAACAATCGATTTCTTTTATAACGCTAGTCAAACGAAGGTACGGTGACTCACAGTAGATGTCGAGACTGGAGCAAAATATTTGGTCATTGATACACGGACATTGGTCGAGATACACAAATAATGCAGAAAAACTTTTACAGTTTCATAGTTCAACTATAAGAAAGTCAAGTAGCTACAGTACGTGTAAATATCGAAAGATCTGATATTGATTAGATCTTAAACAAATACCAAAGCTCGGAAAATATGTTGTATGAATGGATAGACACTCACTTTAAAGCCACTTTCGGTATCAGTAGAAGTGGATACTACTTAAGCAATACTTTGCACAGTGAAACTCTTGTAGAACCTTCAGAGGTGATATAGTGATTGATGCGAAGGGCATATTGAAATAAGGGAGGGAATATTTCTCCAGCCTGCTGAATGACAGTGAAAGCATAACACCAGTAGATGGTGAATCTGATTCCCTAATCGATGACGAAGGAACTTGGACTTGGCCAACCATGAAGAAGTTCGAAGAATAGCAATTACCGGTCTGAAGAACAACAAAGTGGCGGTGGCTGATGGATTTCCGGCCGAGCTATTCTAATGCAGCGGCGAAAAACTGATAAGGAGCATGTATCAGCTTACCTGTGGAATATGGTGGGACTAAGGCATGCGCGGTGGGAGGATGGAGCCATGTGCAGAAGAAACGACTGGCGCGCTGTTGTTAACTCGGCTATAATCGCATAAGCGGTGTCTACGCCAGTAAAGAAGAAGAAGAATATATTATATTTGGTTTTAGGGAATAATCTATGCCAAATTTCTTGATGGTATCTCTTGAAATGAAAAAAAAAATTTCATCCAAGAACTTGGTTACAACGGTTCAGTTTAAATGACAGCTCTTTGCTATAGTGGTCCGATATTGACCGTTCCGAGAAATTAACATTTTTTTGGTGAGAAAAGCACTGGTGAAAATTTTCACATCGATATCTCGAAAAGTGTGAGACTAGTTCGTATATATACAGACAGATTTAAGGGCGGACAGACAGGTAGACATGGCTAAATCGACTAAGCTCACCAAGCTGATCATTTGTGTATATATTTTATAGGATTTCCGATGCTTCTTTCTGGGTATTAGAAACTTCGTGGCAATTTCAATACCCTGTTGAAATATCAAAAAACGATAACAAACATCAGCTTCAGCTGCATTGAAGTTATAATATACTCACATGAACATTTTTTATAGCATAAAAGGGTCTAAAAAGATCTCTGTCTGATTTTTTTTTCGGCAATAAGCAAGACGGACATGGCACAGTCGACTCAGTTCATCATTTATTTATATATTCTGTAGGGTTTACCAATTTATTTCTAGGTATTAAAAACTGCGTGGCAAACTTAATATATCTGTGAAGAATATATAAATTACACGATACTACAAATACTATTTGTTAAACAGTTTGTGTAGATTAAAGTCCTTGCATTTTAAGAAAATTATTCTACATTGAGGCTATTTTAACTTTATGTCTATCATTTTTATGATTTATGCCTATCAACTACAGTAAAATTCTCTTTAACCAAAAATTAATAATTTTCGATGCTGGATATTTTCATATTAGTTACTCAAATGAAATTCTCCTCACTAAATCCCATCATGAATGCAAATGCCATAATTATTACATTTTCAATCTATACCAGACGTACTGTGATGGATTTACCGGCAAAAATTATACACCATTTTTTATATGTATGTGTTTCGAGACTCATATGTATTGCGCCGTGTAATTCAATCAAGCTACTGGCGCCCAAATCCATCAAATTGATTTCACACCGATGAATATCGAAAACTCCACGATGCATTTTAACCATAAATTAAAGTGAGTGAGCCAGCGACAAGCCGCGGACAATGTGTGTGTGCTAACGAGTACATACTTACTCGCAACAATGTAACTAATGATAGTAATAGTAGGTGCGTAATGGTAGGTGTGTTGCTTTTCAATTATGAGGACACACCGTGCAATTTGCATGTGCAGCACACACTCGTAAATCCTCTGAGTYACAGTTTACGCGGCAAGAATGGCGATTTGTGCGCATGTGTGTGTATGTGTGCGGGTATTTCGAGTGTTCAAATCAGCGAACGCGCGTATGTGTGTGTGTGTGGGTTGTGTGCCTGCGCGGCATTATAATTTTCGCCCCACTAAACTGTATAATTTTATTATAAATCAAGCGATAAAAACGAAAAACGGTAATAATAGTGCGTTTGTATGCAAGTGTTTGAGTCTGTCTGCGTGTGTGTGTGTGTGTGTGATAGCCGTGAAAGCAGTAGTTTGCTGTCGAGTGCATTTATTTTTATGCGAATACTGTAGGTGGTTGTGTAATCACGTACGTGTTTGTAGCCGGAGAGAAAGTGTATTCGGAAACACAGACTATGCACTCGCACGTGATCCTGTCTGACTTTGTTAAATCATCGTGTTTGTTTGTGTGATTTTGTTTTGCTGAAACACTTTGTTTGCTTGTGTGTGAGTGTTTCAGTTTTTCATGGCGTTTTAAGTGTGTCTGTGTCTGCGGTAAGTGAGGCAGCAATGCATTTATGCAAATCGCTGCACCAGAAACACAGAAAAGTGTATGCGTGGTGAATTGGTAAGAAAGCGTAACGAAGAATGCAGACAGCTACAAAGTGCTACAACTGATTTGATGGCGTTAAATTCGCGTAAATCACAGTGAGTGCTCCAGCAGACAGAATATGTGATTTGATTGAGTCAAATTGTCTGCATTCGCATGTGAATTCATCCATATCTACATATTTTGCTTTACTAAGGCATGGCTTGTGTATGCGACTGCTGGTCTGTCATTTCTTTCTCTGTTATGTTAGGTTTATTCATGTTATGTTATGTTGTGTAATCTTATTCTGCACTATATTGTTAAGTAATGCTATGTTACGCTATTCTATGTTATGTTATGCTATGTTATATTATTTTATATTAAGTTCTGCTCTGTTATGTTTTCTATACTCTGTTATGTTATGTTGTCAAATCTACGTAATTTGTGGCACATTTTTCAACTGCTCTTACTTTGTTGCTTTACGGTTTGTTTTTGTTCCATTGTCCAGTCTTAACAACATTGAGAATGAGACATCTCGGCAGTCGCACTTTCGGCGAACCGTGAGACATATCCGAAACTAACATTCGCTACCTCAACAAATTTGTGAGGGGCTCAAATCGCTTTATCGCGGCGTCTTAAGAGGGTCCTATGAGATATTTTATAGGAATTTTAGTTAAAACAACGCCGGATTCAAAGCTGTCCAAATGAAATCCCTGTTACGATCGATCTTTTCTAACCTAACCTAACTTATTTTTGTTCTGTAAATATTAAAAGGTGTGGCAAATATTCAAAGCTATGATAAATTAAGTTGACAAATTCAAAGAAGTTAAGAAGATTCTAGTATGACCTTTTTAAGTTCAGTTGCTATATTTTTTCAAATATAATAAAAATGGAAATTTTTAAATTTTTCTTTGAAGTTTAATAAAGATATTTCCAAAAATTTTGTCTTAATTCTTCAGGTCAGGTATATATGACCATATGATCAAATATGACCCGGATTGATCGGGATTGCCCTTAAAACGGAATGCATAACAATTTCTTTAAAAGATTCGTGCTCGTATGAAGTTTTATCTCCACACAAAAAGTGTGTCTCGGCACAAAAAGTTTACTAGAAACTTTATATTCCCAATGGACTCGCGACCACAAGACTTCGTCGAAAGAGGACTTTACTTCTCAATTGGCCACTCAGTCGAAAGTAGTATATTTTTGGCAAGAGTTATTTTGCGTTGGATTTAGCGGATGACATTGTTCTTGGGGGTAATAATGGTTCCAAGATGGACGAAATTATCTACAGCTTCGAAATTACCACTGTTAACGTGGGAGCCAAGTCGCGAGTGCGACGACTGTTGGTTTGATGATTGAGGAGATATTTCGTTTTGCCGATATATATATATATACTCGTATATATGTATGTCAGATTCACTGCGCTCGAATTTCTTATTGAAATCAAGCATGTCGATGCAGTCATGTTACATTCTTTTTCGTTTTCTACCGACGTGAAAATTAGCACGAACCTTGAAATAGATTGCCACAATTTCATTTTCACCAAGCCACAAATACATATAGGCATATATATATATATATACATAACATATACATATATATCTATTTACATACGTAAATATAGGTTAGCATATCTGAAGCGCAATCTACTTTGGCAGCAAAAAATTGTGCTCAAAATCTTGCTATTAGCAAAAACTGAAAAACACACATGTAGCTAGAAATGTGCGCAGGGGAGAAAGTGTGGGCGTGAATCACTTACGACATGCAACGACATTGAAGCCACACATCAAGTTTGCATAAGTCAAAGTTGTGACGAAAGAAAAGTGCAAACCGAGAAAGAAACCATTAAACAGAGCAAGGCAGCGTGGCGACAAGGAGGCAACGACACACATCTGCTGTGCCTTTGCGGTTAACGTAATACAGTCTGCAGTGGGAGAACGGGGGGTGCAGTGGCAAGCTCTAACAGCGCCAAATATGGCAATTACATGCACAAATGACACAACTGCACAACGCCTTGGCATATCATTACAAGCAAGCGCACTACGAAATGCTTGTTTCTCTGTCATATAAATGTGCGTGTGTGTGTGTGTGCAGGCGTGTTACCTAAAAAGAGAAAAGCAAATATTAACGCAAATGATAAATTGGAAAATTGCACAATAACCGGCAAAAGCACCGGGGCAATCAAGAAAACGAAGACTAGCGCACTTTTCAACCACACATATATACACACACTTATATCATCGTGCTTAGCGAGTAGTGGCGCGTTTGGCTGGCATGTGCAGTTGCATGTGTGTTTCGCCATCCCTTCAAGCTTGCATTTGACTACACATTGGGTACTTAAAATTATGGGAAATATAATGATTGCATGTTTGCCAACCCCTACATCGACGCGCGGCGGCAAATAAATATAATTTATATGTGCTCTTAAAAAAATTTACTGCTACTTGCACATAAATCGTTTTTTTTTAATTCCTTTGCAGGTGATCAAAGCTGTTTTTGTGGGTAATAATGTGTCATGTTGCAACACGCCTTGGCCTTGTTGGCAGGCTTTCTATATGAAAGAAATGTAAATTGATTTTGATTGCGGGTAAAAGCAATGCAAGTTGAGGTACCAGTAGCAGTTAACATAACATTTTTTTATAGAAATTTAATTTGTTAAACTTAATATATAATATATATTGCATATTAATCTCAAATCAAGCAATATTTCTTAAGAGGATCACCTATTGTTAGAAAAACATTTCTCTCTCACATTTTTCTAATTTTTATAAACATGTCCTGTAAAGGTTTTGATCAAAAGGATGCTGGCTTACAAGACATCGAGCTCTATGCCGTCATCGCGCTGATTATGAATGTCGCTCAGAATCTTTTTCCAAAAGTAGTGTTTTTTTTAAGTGATGGTACGGTTCTGAAAAAAACTAAAAAATATCTTCGAAATTTGTAGTTTTTCGCTGATTCAAAAATTATCTAGTTATGTTTAGGAAATAGAGTTTTTAGAATTTTTAGCAGTCGTTTTAGTTTGAAAAAAAAAAACTGTTTTCAACTGTTGCTTTTTTGGGGGAAGTTTAAATATTCATAGAAGCCTGTATCTAGACATAAATGGCGTTAAAACATTATGTTGACCTTGTCAAGGACAGAGTTTGGAAATGTTTTTTCTATTTTATTTCAAAAACCAAGTTTAAAAATTATTTAATGAAATAAAAAATGTACGCAATTATCACTTGAAGATTTTTGCAATATATCGGTAAAAATAGTCTCCATATTTGAGTGCGAAGATAGACGACCACTTTAAGTTTTTATATACACTTTCAAGTCAGATAAAACGCGTTTGTTTGTGATTTTTTTTGAAGAGGCATATCATTTAATAAAATAAATGAAAAATACGCATTTACAGAATAAAATGCACTTTAATAATGTGCTAATCATTTTGAAAAGTTTTGGATTTTCTTTATTTTTTCCGTAGCCGATCTCCAGAAGGGGCTTCGAGAAAAGAAAAAAATTATCTCAAACACAAAACCGAGAATAAGACATATATAAAAATATATATTAATGCAACATATGAATTCAGGTGAAAAACTAGTCAAAATTTTGATTTTTCGGGGGGTAAAACATTTCAATTATTATTGAAAATCGGTTCAATCACTAACTGATCAATATACAAGTATTTAAGAAGATCGTGAGATAATTTAAAGTCCATCAGTATAGTCGTTTCAGAGAAAATTTTCACACCGACTCGCAAAGTATTGCACTAGTTTAAAAATTAATTTGAAAATTCTTACAAAAACGCTTATTTCTCCAAAACTATTTATCGGATCAACTTCAAAGGGAATATTCTCAAATATACTATAACTACATTTGATGCACATTCGATATATGTATATATGGTATATTTATATGGAGGCAAAAAACTCGATATTTTATTATTCACAAGTGAATGTAAACCATACAATCAGTGCATGGAAGTAAGATTAGGTTACGTATACGCTATGACATTTGTTGACATCAAGTTATTAATTTGCAAACGAATTATTTTAAGATATGATATAAAGGCAGCGGAAAACAAGTTTTAAATATAAATGACAACTCCAAAGTTCTGAACAAATTCCGCACTCAATTTTATAAATCTGACTTGAAATGACTTTTGCAACATCGAGCAGCCACAGAGCACAAAATAAATTATTTTATGATACTACAATGCTGTCTTTCATATGGCTTTTTCATTTTTTTATCTTTGCTCTTATACATCGTGTCTAATAATTTTTTATAATATGTGAAAGTATTTATTTTTGCATTATATACTTCTATGTTTTTCTATTTGAAGCATTATTTTGAGGTTGCGTATACGCAATGACATCTAATAATAACGAATATAACACATAAATATTTTTTAAGGTGTTTTTTTTTGCTGAGAAAATCGTTGAATTTAATACACTTACAACTGCTTTTGGTATAACGGTATTTTTACCATAACAATATCTTAAAATAATATTCCATTGTTATAAAAGCGATGTTTCTCCTATATATATATTWTACAGTTATGTATTTACTCGAAAATATGCAACTTGCTTTTTCTTTCAAAAGGAGAGTTTCATAAATGTACAGTTGACATACATGTAAATATATTCGCATCTACAAGCATAAATGCAGGTACGAAGAGTCTTTAAACTGAAAAAAACAGGCGACAAGACATGTAAAATTGAAGCTAACGGTAAAATTCGGCACGTGACGTCAGCATAATTGCATAAAATATGCGCATAAATATGTATGTATATGATAAGATACATATACATATATGTATGCTGTGAGTGGCACGTGCACACACACGGGAGCTCATGCGACAAATTCATGAAGTTGTGATCTCGTACGAGGTTTTTGTTTCGGCACATACGAGTATATAGTATATATTCATATCTTATTTCCTATTTCCCTTGCATGTAAATGTGTATTCACTGTTTGAGTACAAATACAGATATATTTTTTACATACACATTCATATTTAAAGTCACGTGATTCAGGTGTACTGTGTGTGTTGTATTATAAATTGAGATTCAGCAACAGCTCATATTTAAGAAAGATTAAAGCTAAAGATTTATTGACGTTGAGGTTGAGATTGAGGTAGGATTTGAGATTTAAGTTGAAGTCGGGGTTGAGGTTAAGGTTCTCGTGAACATTGTAGTTAAGACTGATATTTAAGCTGAGGTAGAGATAAAGGTTGTGGTTGAGCTTCAGATTGAAGTCGAGGCAGAGTTTGACCTTAAGTTATAGGCTTAGGCTAAAGTTGAGGTTGAGTTTGAGGGGGGGGGGGCTGAGATTGAGGTTGAAGTTGAGGCTGAGTTTGAGGTTGAGGTTGGAGTTGAGGTTGAGATAGCTTAATCTTAATTAAAGGTTAATATTAAGATTGAGATTGAGTAAGGGAGTAAGTGAGGTTAAAAAAGATAAAACAGTTAAGATTGAGATTGAGGTTGAGGTTGAAATTGATATTGATATTGATAACAATGTTGATATTGATATTGATTGAATAAAAGGTTGAATTTTTAAATATAGCTATTGTATTATTTAGTCAAATACAGTTATGAACTTCGGCCTTGATATAAATTACAATTATTGGTTACTGCACTGAAATTTGCTCCTATTTAATATGTTGTTGGGAATATAAAATTATAATAACAAATGGATATTTTTGAGCGTGTATGCTCCTCACAAAATGTTACCTGCTCATCTTGAACGTATGCATTTTTCATTTCTGATTTTCTGGCACTGACATACAAATATATACAAATTGGTATTAAAAAAGAAGAAGATATACATATATTCATACACATGCTCGCATACAGATTGAATATGTTGTGAAATAATGAAAAGAAAACTGATAAACGCATATTTGATTGTGCAACAGAAGGAGAAATTGTGTTGAAATTCGGAATGAGGTGAGCTGCTGTATGCATGAAGTACACATACTATGTATTATAAGTAAGTATTATATATTTATGGCTAAATTGATTTAAAATTTGGAAAGATGGGAATATTAGGATGAAAAGATCGTGAGGAAAGTTAAGAAAGTAAACCTTTTAGAGCTCTAATGATTCAATATTTATTGAAAAATGATATTCAACTAATAGATTCGAAATAAAGGTTTTTATATATTTTAAACTTTCATTAAGGGATGTTCAATTTTTTATTAAAATTCCTATCAAAAGTACGATCAGGGGCTTAACATTGCCTAAAGAAGCACAATAAAGAAGATTTGTAGCTCTTGACATTCTATGAAAGCCTAGCAATAAGCTCAATCGTACATAGCAAGCCGTGCTATATCTTACTTGAATATAATTTAAGCTGCAGCTAAAGTATGCCAAAAACATTACAGGAACGACAAACAATTTAAAGATGCGAAGAAAAGATTAATTYCGACCCATGCTACTACATTTTCCCTCTACATCACATGTAAGCGTGCGAACATCTTCCACACAAGTCTTGCATTAATCATATTTTATAATTTATAGACAAGTCATAAATTAAGTCTGAGCTGCAGCATACACTCGCATACATAGTATAAATATATGTTTCGCGCCTGTCGCAGCCGCTTAAGACACAGCAGAGCTTATCTTTTAACACTCCAACATTATTTACTTCGCCCTCACCTCCGCACCAACTGCGCGGTGCGCGTATAAAATTGTAAACCGTTAATTAATTATCTGATGCATTCATTACATTACTTACGTGCAAGCACACAAACGTAATCGCACATATACGTATTGAACCTTGTGTGCAGACGCTGCTGATTGGGCCGCGGTCATATGGCAGCAGCAAACAAGCAAAAATATAATTAAGGATAAAATAAAGTTTAATCCTTTTTATACTTTTGCGCTTATTCTCTTCTGCTGGCTGCGAGCATGCCACACACGCTTCGCATCTTATTGTTTCTCGCTATGCGTGGCATTGAAGAACCACAGCTGCTGACATGTTGCCAACTGCATGTTGTAAGTTAAAGCAATAACTCTATCGGTGGCCACCATTTCACTTGCAACCGSGCTATGCGCATGTGTAAGTGTACGAGTATATTGGTGATGGCGATAACTTTAATMGGATAAGTCATTGGCTTTCACTTACATTCAGCGCTTACTTATGCTTAAATATGTAATTGTGTATTTTATGCCTTCGTCTTACGTTTAATTACAGCATAAAAATGAAAATGAAGTATGCACTTGCCAAAAGAATGCATCTTAAATATGTGCGTGTGTGTGTTGCGCCTCCACTYGATGGTCAGAATTTAATTAAATGATTGCTTCATTTGAATATGGCTCGAKGGTTTTCGAATAAGCTTTACAATTACATTAAATGGAGCTTAGAAAATTCTTTCAAAAAGCTTTTGGAGAGGTAATAAAAGGACTCGGCTATAAGCCGAAGCGGTTTTCACCGGTCCAGTAAAGAAGAAGAAGAAGAATATAAGAACTAGTAAAAACAATGCCATTATTTGTCMAGTAGATGACTGTAGTAATCTGCATTCCGGGTAAGTTAGGCGATTGAATTATGCTATATGATCTGAGAAAGATTGGGCTTCGTGCTAAAAGAATTCTCAGACAGTTTAGGAATCGCTTGACTCAGTATTGTTTGAGCACGCRTCAAGATGGAAAGAGTTTATTATTTTACAGTTTTTATTCGATAAAATACAAAGTAAGTCATTTGAATAGTGATTGGCTATTAATCTTGGTCACTTTTGATTTCGCCCATTCCGATACGCACCAAATTTGGATGCCAAAGACGCACCACATCCAACACTCTTTTCATTGTTGAGAATTCATTTAAATAATGCCGGATGTGAAAAGAAGCTCGATGTATGGATGCCATGCTAATTAACGCAGAAAACYTAATGTACGGAACTCCGCTGGACCGTAAAAAAATCGAACTATTTCTGAAGGTATTTGAGAAAGTATGGCAAATATCCTACGATATGTGTSTCATTTACGATAGGCCAAGGATGCTAGTCAGAAAGATTTCGTTTTATGTTTTGCGGAATTCGCAGAAAATAACCTAATATAAGCTACCCCTTACGCCCAAACTCTAAATTCGGTTCTGTATTGARAAGCAATCGGCCAAGAGCAGCCAGTTTTGGCCAATAGAAACTGAATTGTCTGCCAACAGAACAACGCCAGACTACACAGAGTGATACTAACTCGCCAGAATCTCAGGCTTGGTAAGGAGGTTCTTAWGTAWCCACCTTTAGTYTGRCATCAGRTAATTMCCACCTATTTCTGTCTCAGGTGAATGATTTTGTTGGTGAAATATTCACCTCAAGYGAAGCTTATGAAAATTGACTGTAAAAGATTTTTGTCAATARGGACGATGGTTTCTATGAGAGTGGCATTATTAAATTATCTTTAAAGTGACAATATATTATTGAAAGAAACAGTGTCTATTTGAGTTAAATCGACTTCTTCACTGCTTCGATTGCATTCCCGATAATTTACATCACTGCGGTTTCTCCCCATATACCTGCCATGGACTTGTGGACGGCGCATAACTGTTGGAGAAGGGTTGCAGTGACCTTTTTGGATTGATCGAAGTTAGGAGTGAAAGTAGAGCATTCCATCAACAAACAGACCACTGCAGGGTATTTTAAATGGAGGTGGCTGCCATCAAAGTAGCGGTAGTTGTACTGCTTCAAAGTGCAGCTTTCTTTAGAGAGGTGAGTGCTTTAGTGGGTCAAACCCGCTCGTTGACTGTGTGCTCAAAACTAGTCAAGGGGTACTTCACCTCTTTAGAAAGAGTATCAAGTTTCTCCCATATTACACTTGTATGGGTGTCTGGTTACAGCGGAATTGGTGGAAACTGCAATGCCGATGAGCTTGCTAGGAAGAGCACCCTTTTCCTAATCTCAAATGATTGGATACAAGTCTGCTTTTCGATGTTTTCTTGCGTTCTGCCATTGAACTTTTGGATCTCCAGTGAGTGCAGCAAGCGTTGGTCAACAACTAGAGCTCGATATCTTTATGACCCAGAATAAACAGTAAGAGGTCTTCTAAACCATTGGCTCGTAGCAAAGTCAATCTCGTCGCGACTGTAAGTGTTCAGTCTTGAGACTATCCAGTGAGTTTGCACGCGGTGTGGCTAAATATTTTGTGTGACGCTCTCTGTCAAAGCTGTAAGGAGAAAAGCGAGGTGGAATCATTTCATCACATCCTCCACTATTGCCCGGTTTTAGCAGACTGAAAAAGAGATTGAAATATCTTAGTAGATATACCTTTGGCGAATCAAGCGAACCTGTTCTATTTTATATTAACCACCTCAATAAATTTGTGGTGAGCTCAAGACGCGAGGATGTGATGATCTACTTTTAGCAGTTTATGGGTAATACAAAGGACGAATATACATCCAAGTGAGATSTATCGATTGAGGATCAACCCTACGACCTAACCTTACCTCAGCTGACCGAAATTGAAGCTTTCTAACTGTGAATTGAATTAAAAAATAATGAACTTTTTTTTTACTTAAAATTATAAGATATGAAAATGAAATACAGAACAGAGAACGAGGATTATATCTTCATACTTTTAAATAGTCGCTGATCATTCTCAACTTAGCATGACTATTTTTAAAAGAGAATACATTCAGCCGACACCACCTCCAATATAACTATCTACTAAAAGCAGTCGTTTCAAAAGTTCATAAATGCTTTCCACAATTTTATACTTATACAAGTACATATGTTTCTGGTGATTTTTTGTTCGTTCCGTTAATACACCTCTCAGCAAGTTCATTCCAGCTTAGTAATTTAATGCGAAAAGCCGAAAATTAATTCCACTAGAATTGCGATTTTCGTATCACTTTGTCTACATTCCAACTACCTATCTCCTAACACTACGAATACGCGAGGATTTAGCGGCCTCAAGTGTATCCCATTGTATTGCGGTGATACTTTTTCTTGGCTTCAATTCAAGTCTCGTACTAAATTTTTACAGACATAAGTAAACATACAGACCGACATATCCTTGGCTAAGAGACAGTAAATATATTGAATTAATTTTTCTAGCTCAAATTAATGTAACTTGGGCTCGCTCTTTTTGAGTTGACGGAACATTTGTGCAAAGAGATAACTTGAAAGCACGCGTTTAAGTGGGCAAAACTAAAAAGTAAGGATAAAAGGTACGCAATTTTTTATTTTTATTTTGGAATTTATGTGCATACGTGTATATATATATATRTGTGTGTGTGTGTGTGAATTAGCAGTAGTAGTGGTAGTAGTAGACGTGGCTTGACCTTTAAATTGCGTTAACCGTGTGAGTTACAGTCATCTGTCTGGCAACTTTAATACTATTATTAAGGAACTTTAACTGCAATTTGGTTTCTGTAAAAATTTGTCTATACAGTTGTGGGCATGTGTATATGCGTGTGTATGCTTATTTGTTGCGCTCCATATTTGGTTTTTGCGTCTCGCTATGCATTTCTATTCCCCACGATAGCATCGTTCCCTTCATMAATCAGGCAAATGTACGACTTTTAGGGTTTTCGCTGGTTGTTGCCACTGTAGCAATCAGTTTAGGCTTAATTTTATGGCTTTCTTTGCGCCTCAACGAACATTAAATTTATATTTTTTTTACGTTTTTTCTCCGTTTTAATATTTTATCTTTTCTCAATTTGAGACGTCTTACATTCATTTCATTGTTTATATATTGCTTTATTGCCTCCTGCTAGATGTAGAGGCACATACACTCAAATATATGTATGTATATGCAACTTGAATCACGGGACTTTAGAATTATAAGACCAATGTAGACACATATACTGTTCATATGCCATACATATATACACACACTTGCGCCTAAACGCACACATATCACATGTAATTGTCTGATGGCCACTTTTTAACAAAGAACTTTGGTACACATCATCATCGGGATAATGGAGAGTGGCTGGACCTTATAAATAAAGCCAGTAAACCACAYCAAATTTCCTTATCCACGCATGTTGTTTGCTTCAAGCGAAAACCGCCACAACTGTAGCATACTTAGGGGCGCCGCCTAGGGAAGTGTCGAAAAATGCGTTGAATGTGAGGCGTGTGCGCCATTAATAAACGTTGAAACAAACCGAAAAGGTCTAGGATGTGTTCATGTATATTTTGGCTTTCATACATCCCTTGCGCATTTAGGCTGGCAACGCTGCTTAACMATTTCGGCCAAGCATGTTTGACATATAAATTAGGTCGGCGCTTTGTAAGCCTACGAGGGTGTGTTTGCGGTTGGGGGCGTAAATTCTATACTTTGTCAGGAAGTTAGCATATTTTGGTGTGTCCGCAAGAGCGTTAGTAATGTTGGAGCTCGCAATAAAAAACTGGAGGCTGTCCATRTTCATCAACTGCTGCTGCTATTTCTATTGCACTTACTACTGCTTACTCTACAGTTCTTTCTACCGTTCCTTCTAGTGCTTCCTCCCCTCTTTCTACACCTTCTTTTCCTTCTCCTTCCTCTTGTCTTATATGTGTGTCGTGGAAGTCATTCACCGTCTTTCGCTTTTTTCATGTTCCTGACCTTCACACACTAACTTTGGTGACACCATAAATTTCTTATGCACCAATGATTTGCTGCAAAAGCCAGTCTCTTAACATATTTTTCTTGCCGCGCTCGTATGTTTGGGGTTAACAATTAAAATTTACGACCGAGTTATGAGTACTTACTTCCGGCATGTAGAATTGGTAAATGGCAGTTTTGAAAAATTTGCTGCCGTGCACGGTTCTTGGCAAAGTTAAAAGAACTGCCACCGGAATTGTCAGAGGAAATTTAATTGAAGTTGCAAAGGCGCAGGAAAGCTTTTTGGGAATGTCAAGAACAATTCATGTGAAATCAGTRTAAAATCAGGTGAGGCCATTGACTTCAAGGTAAAAAGTAGGAGAACTGCCATGGAAAGTTGAAGAATTTTTAATAAATGTGAGTGGCACTTAAAGCTATTCTTTGTAAATAATTTTAACGATAATTTTGGCTCATAACGAATTCATTGACGCTTTTAATAAGAAGCACTTGAATGAATTCATGCGAATTAATATATATGAGCTGAAGAAAATTAGTTTTCCTTTTTTTGAATGGTGAAAAACATAAAGCTTTCATTGGCCACCTGCTTAAAGTCAATGAAAGAAAAAGCAAAAATTTTTCTCGGAATTAATTTTCTTTATTCTCGATTGATTATTATTTTTATAGAAGAAAAGTTCAACTAATTTTCGTTTAAGGAAAGTAAAATTAAAATAATTTTAAGGATTCCAAATTCAATTCATTTAAAAAACCATAAAATAAATGAATAACAACAAAAAAATATTAATCCAAAATGTTTGAATACAATTCATAGTATAAACTCAATACTATACATGGAGACGCCTTAAAAGACAACACAATAAATAATGTGTCTAACAAGACATTTCAGCCTCAGTCTGCTAAAAGCCGGGCAATAGTGACAAGATGATTCCTCAACGTCTTCCCACATGCAGCATTGAATCTAAAAACTAAAATTTTAAATCTATATATCAAATAGTTTATCAGTAGCAGCCTTCTAAAGTGTAGTTGTTTAAATTTATCAACTCCATCAGTTTATCTTGAAAAGCGTTAATCTGAAAACTAATAAAATTTTATAATCATAAAATGTAAGGACATACCTAAGCGATTACTCGGGTAAAAATATTTCGATGAATACAATTTGTTTGCCTATTTTTTAAAAAGTGATCTATTTCGAGGTTTTCTTTTTTTTTTTTTTAATAAAAAAGCAGAAACTTGAAATTTAGTGGGGAATGTTTATTATCATTTGAAAGAAAATTTTTTGGCATTTATTCTTTGAAGATTATCCTTTTCAAATGTTGGCCGTCGCTACGCCCCAGTTCGTCCATCCATTGAGTCCAATTTTCGATGACTCGTTGACTTTTTTCTTTTAGATCCTCGGCAGGTCAAAACCGAACAAAAATTTCCATAAAAGTCAAGATAATTCTAAATACGTTTTTTCTTTTGTTTTTTGTTATTATAAGTCAATCAGAATTATTTTAGGTTTCTTCACCAAAGAAGGCCGGAATCACTGTAGCAGCTTGGGAGCCTCGTATCGCCGTTGAAGTTTACGTGTAACTCCAAAAATTTTTTCTTAAAATTTCACTGTTTATACCTAAAATATGTAAACCCTTTAAATTTTTTAAACAATTATTGAGAATATTTTTTTTAATTTTTTCTAATAACACATATTCAAAGTAAGTTATTTTAGTAAAGATGCACACTAAGTTTATTGTGTATTTATTAAAAATATTTAATTGGGAAATATTTTCTTCCAAAAAAAGTGTTAACATGGCTTAAGGGGGTATTCTGGTCTAGACGCATGATTTTTTAGGCATTTTTTAAAGTAAGATAAAAAAAAATTAAAAACATTTTTACTATTATATTTTTTTATATGTTTTTTATTGAGATTTTAATAATATAAAAGAAAAATTGCAAGAAAAAAAGTATTAATAAAATGGCGTCGACTTGAAAAAAAAAATTTTTTTACCCGATTTTTTCGAATTTTCGGATTTTTAAAAATACTTSAAATCAAAATTTTTGGAAATCCTAAGCAGACACAATAGAGCTTTATATAAAGAAGATATGTACCAAATTTCAAAGGAATCGGTTCAGTAGAACTTGAGATATCATGTCAACCATCTCAAAAAAAGTAGTTTCGAGAAAAACGCGTTGAAAGTTTAGAAGACAGTTTAGTGAACACGGACGCCACGTCACAAAATCGGCGGTATCTCGGAAAATAAGTCGGATTTTGAAAAATTCTTCCAAGGTCATATTTCTGAAAGTCTAAATTTTCAAAATATGAAAACAAAAAAAAAAACGATTTTTTCAAAATCCTAGACCAGAATACCCCTTTAAGTTATGTTGTGAGATCTCAGGAACTCCCCATTCGTTATGTTAAAAATTAGCACAAAGTTTGTAAGGATTTAGCATTTTAGTACATTTTGGAGACCAAGCAGTAATTCAACTATTTTTAAAGTCATTGTCCGAAATAGTATCCTTCAGAGGGTTCATAAAAAAAAGCACGTTTTTTTTAAATTTTATTCCCAAAAAAGAGTCACTTACTCAAGTTTTTCAAAATGTAATTTTAAAATAGTCATAAAGTTCTATAAAAATATTATATAATATTCCATAAAGTTATAACCATAATATTCAAGTGGTCACAATGACTTAGGCGGCCTTTTTCGGCTAGCTCAATTTCATTTCCGCCTGCTGAGGGCTTAGTTCTAAATACTAGTATAACCATACTTCGGAAATTTCCACTTCATTTAATTAAATCGCTCATCACTTAGCGCATTTAATACCCACAAATGTTTAKAAATAGTTTTAGTGGTTGGAAGAATTGAATTAAATTATGCACAAAGTGAAAAGCGCGCATCTAAAGCGGAAAGTGAATAAACTTAGCCACCTAAACGCRCATACAAGTACATAAATACAAACACAAATCTCACATTTACCTCTGCATTTGCGCACGCACACATATTCATTTCAGTCACAAATATAGTCTATATATGTATATRTRAGTATGCAAGGAGCAAAAGGATACTTAACCACATTTCAACAAATGAGCCAGGCTCATTGTAACGCTAAACTCGCACACTCAATAGCCACTTGCCACATTTAGCTTTGGCTTTTAACTCCCACTCTCGCTCCCACGCGCGCTCAGGCGCACTCCCTCGGCTACTTCGTTGATTTGTAAAAGCATTAGAAAGAAATTAGAGAGCAACTAAAAAAAAAAAAAAACAACAAAAAAGCAAAAAGCAGGTTGTATGCGATCGAGCGCAAAGTTTGAATTGGAATTGTATGAGCCACTAAAAAAATAAGTAATAATGGAAATAATAAGTAAAGAAAATAATGTAAGTTCAGGTGAAAGCGCACATTTTATACCCAGGGGCTAATTGAGGYTGTTGGTATTATAATTGTGGCGTGTATTTTAAAAGTTGATGACGGTGTAAGTATGAAGATTGCGCTTACATTGTTTCGCTATTATTTGCGTAAAATTATTTGGTGGTTCAAGCCATTGGACACTTAAAATGTCTAATTGAAGATGTTTCCTGATATCAATACCATTTTAGCTGATCAGTGATCTCTATTAGTTAATAAGTTTATTCATTTTATTAGTTTGTTTTTATTTTATGTCTTACCATGACTTCTTTTTGAATACAAGGCCTAATGGGTGTGAAGAAGCTGTTGGAGGAGAGGGAGAGTGAGCTTCTTTACGGATGAGTCAAAGTTTGGGGGAAAGGTTGGTTGAGGGTTTTACTGTTGCGAATTCTTTATCAGCTCCGTAATGCGTCTTCTTTTAGAGAAATGACCATTAACTCAGATAGCCTTGAACTCATTTACAGTGCGTTCATGGTTGGTCGAGGAGTRTCTAACCTCGCTATCAATAGTATYGAGTGTCTTTGTGATAAGACTGGGAAGTCTGCCGGGACATATCGGAATCGCAGGAAATCGTAAAGCTGATGATGGGATGGGATGAATGGGTTCGGGCTAGTGCATCCAAATTTTCTTGTGTTCTACTACTGGATAGTTGGGCTTCACGGAAGTACTTTCGCAGTGGCCCAAGATTGATCGCATGAGATCTAGTGATCACTTTGCTCTCAGTAAGACTCGCCTCTCCCTAGTTTTGGGGCTTTTAGCAGGCTATTGGCCTTTTGGCATCCATGCTGTAAGGAATCTTACCAGACGCCGTTTGGAAGATGAAGTGGAACAACTCAACACTTTCTTCTTGACTGTCCCAAGTTTGGGAGGTCAAGACTGAAAAAGTTGGGAGCGCATACCTTCAGATATCAGAAGGAACTAGCGGGATCACAAAGGACTATATATACCAGTCCACGTGAGATCAGCCATCTAGCCTAACCTAACCTAACCTATCCTAATCACCATAAATAACGCGGAAAATAATAATTTTTAGTACACCTCCGACGTAAGGTATTACCATTTTATAATGCGCCTAAAGGTAGGCAGCAAAAATATTTAATATTGATATTTAGTAACCAGTGCTTATGTTAGTTAAAATTGGGTGGAGAAGAAATATTTTTTTTTCGTAAATCATTTTTTAGGGGTTATAACAACGTCGAATAAAAAAATAAAAAATAAAAATTACAAAAATCTTTCTTTCTTGATAGTGGATATAACCCCTTTAGACCTATAAGTATTCTAACGGCACACATTATTACTTAATCATTCCTCTGGACTTTGCCTTCTCATTAGCCTATTTCAAGAGACAATTTCATCCACACAACATACGCTGGGTACACTTTTCATAGAGWGAATGAGAAAAAGTTGCAATGCTTTACGCATATTTTCATGGCGAACGGAGTGAAGTGTGGCGGCGCGTAGGCGGGAATTCAATTTTCTATTCTCCGTTTTATTTCCGCTGTTTTGTTTTAATATTTTTCGTACCGCATCAGTAACAACGATAGTAGTAGCAGCAGTGGCAGCGGCGGCGGCATGCAACAATTGCTACCAATTTCCCGCAGGCGCACTTCGGCACATTCCGGCACTTTGGTYGGCGTCGCTGAATGCGATTTCCCGTTGCATTTTGTGCCACTGCAGGGGAATGGACTTTTTGCCACTGCTCTACCTGCCGCCTCCTTGCGTCGTCGCCGGCCGTACTTGGAGCGGCAAGTTAGCCGGGATTACACTTTTTATGTGCTGCTTCAATTTAGCTCTAATTACCTTAATGGATGGCAATGCTTAATCAGCCGTGTACGGTATTCTTTTTACCTRCAGAAATAGTTATGTATTTTACTTTCCACTRCCTTCAATGTGCTATACTATATAGTTGATTTGTTGGTKTAATGGTTGTTGTTGTTGATGTGTTTTTTATACACGTGGCACACGCTGGTCGCGTTTGCTGGGATTGACRTGGGGTGGCACGTGTTGCAAGTGTAAAGTTTAGAGTTTTTGCAGAGCGAAATTGAAGCTTGCAGGCGGAATTTAGTGGCRTTATTTCGTTTTGAGAAATTTACTTGCTGTAAAAAATGCATTCACTATAATTAAATAACAATGAGCCACTTAATTACCACACGATAATTTGTGCAGTTTTTTAGATGCATTGCATAAAAATAAATAAACAACTGTTATGGCGTTGCTGCTACAATGTTGCAAAGATGTTTGTGTATTTGTACAGGTATATAGGTAAATATGTCATCATATCATATGTATGAAGGTCTAATTAAAAGAAATCCATAATCATTGCATTAAATTGAAGGGTCTGTTAGGCATTCTCGTAGTTGTAGCAAAATTCTCTTGAAGCAAATTTTTCACCCGCAAAATATTCGCAATAGACAGGAACAGTTAGTAATCACTTCTTGCCGAGTTTCAATGTGTGTGCCCTGGGGCGATTCATTTTTTCAGTCGATCCAATTGTTGACAGTAAAGGCACAAGTTAGGAGATTGTCTGTAGAGAAGCAGCTCATATTAAATAATTTCCTGCTGACCCCACCAAACACTTAGGAAACCCTTACTGATAATCAATACTGGCTTGGCCACCGCTTTCCTCGGCCCATCACGATTCGAAAATGTCCGTTTTTGATTGACACTTTGAAAGTGACTCACTCATTATTCCCAATAACCATGCGAATCAGAAATGAATAGATTCTGTTTGCGACTCAGCAGCGATTTGCAGATGGAAATCCAGTCTATGAACTGTTCTGTAAATATTCGAGCCTATTTTATATATGGAGTCTGTAATGCCTGCTTAATATTTAGAGTTGTGGCTTTCTAAAGCCTAATTCGTCAACAAACTGATTGGGCCTTATCAGCGTGGCTTTAGACCTGGMAAATCAACAACTGACTAGATATTTACCATGCGCCAAATWTTGAAAAAGACCCGTGAAAAGAGAAGCGACACGCAACACTTCTTCGTCGATTTCAAAGCTTTTGACAACACGAAAAGGAGCTTCTTTTATACCGCGATGTTTGAATTTGGTATCCCCGCAAAACTAATATGGCTCTATAAACTGACGTTGGGCARTACCAAAAGCTCCGTCAGGAYCGGGAAAGAMYTCTCYGAGCCGTTCGATACCAAACGAGGTTTCAGACAAGGTGACTCAATATCGTGCGACTTCTTCAACCTACTGCTGAAGAAAATAGTTCGGGCTGCAGAACTTAATCGAGCAGGTACAATATTTTTTAAGAGTGTACAGCTGCTGGCGTACGCCGATGATATTGATATCATTGGCCTTAACGTTGCGAGTTTTCGAGAGAAAGGTTCTGCGAGAGATTGATGGTCCTTTGCGCGTTGGCCACGGCAAATATCGTGTTCGATTGAACGCTGAGCTTTATGAGATATACGACTACATTGAAATTGGTAGTTCACCAAATTAAAAGGCAGTTGCTACGTTTGCTAGATCATGTCGTCAGAATGGACGAAAACACTTCAGCTTTCAAAGTATTCGACGCAGTACCCGCCGGGGGAAGTAGAGGAAGAGGAAGTCCTCCACTCTGTTGGAAAGACGAGGTGAAGAAAGACMTGGTTTCGCTTGAAATCTCCAATTGACGTCACATTGCAAAAAAAAAAAGAACGACTGGCCCGCCGTTCTCAACTCGGCTATAACCGTGCAAGCGGTTCCTACGGCAGTACAGAAGAAGAAGATATAATACTATTAATTAGTAAGAAAAATTCTTCTTTTAGGAGTAATGCTGACTTTATATAATTTTATTGACAAATTTTCTTCTTCGAATATTTTTATCACGAAAATAGTTTCGTTCCGTAATTTAACACCAATTCCTAGATCATCGGATTCAGATATTACGCTTGAAACCTATCATGCCCTCAGCTTTTAGAAATAAGTATGTTTTATTCATAAATTAAACTATTATTATAATTAATTAACTGTATTATCTATACACAGCTATATATATGAGGAATGCGTACGAATAGGTGAACACGAGTGTATATATATACATATACATTCACAGATACATATATCTATATACAAGCATATACAACTTTCTTAAATCAGCTGTTAAATTGGCGTAAAATTGAATTAAATAACTTCGTCGTGCTGCTAGAGCAGGCGGAAGTAGAGTAAGCTCACTCATTTTATGTCATACACTCTCGCGCTCTCTCATTATGTTTACATTCTTTCACTTAATTGCATGTGCAGAGTAGCAAGAAAGAATTCAAATCAAACTTATCTAAAAGAGCGTACGAGACAATATCCCATTACTTGTCATCTTAAGATATCTTTGCTTAAAAGCTGCAAGCCAATTCAATGTCTGTTTAGCTTTAAGMATACTGGGAATGTTTATTCGGTATGAGATAATAAAGCTTCCATTGCACTTAAACGCTTTACATAYGTATGCAATACCCGAGCGGACTCGAATATTGGCGATGCAAACCGAGCGCTGTCTAAAACAGCTGATTGTTGCGAGAGTAGAGAGCGCACAAGCAAGCAAAATACTAAAGAGTTAACAGTAGCAAGTAGTTTTACATTTGGTTGAAGCTTTTGTTACATAACCTGTGAGCTCATGAATAACAGTATACCCGCAGCAAATATTTGAGGTGAGTCGAAATGAGCGCAAGAGAGCGCGCATGCTTAAAGCTAACTGGGAATTTATTGTATTGTGTTTTAAAGTAAGAGTCTGAATTTTTGCCTGCAATAATATAAGGTTAGTTTGTCAAAAGCTGACTGTGCAGTAGTAAGCGGTCGGCGGTCCAAAAAAAAAATTTTTGAACGAATTTCGTAAAAACGGCAAAAATTTATGCAACACGTGTGGTAACTAAATTAGAAAAGCGATTTTTCAAAAATTATTAATGTGAAAATATAAGACATTTTGGAGTTTTTGTTAAAAAGAGCAAGAACAAGTACGTAGTTTCATAAATCGAGAACCTAATCACTTGATTGCAGACTTTACTTAGAACTGCTTTWATTAAAGCATTAAATTGTGTCAATAAATCTGCTCCAGCATATGTGAAAGCTAAATTGAAGAATGCAACAACTACTTAGCAAGTCGCAACCCCACAATTCTACAAAAAGAATGGGCGCAACACAAGCAAAGACAAATTTAGAAGCAAAAAAAAAAAAAAAAACACACACACACACACAAAAAGAAAGTCATGAAAGAAAAAGCAACAATCCAGCGCACTGTCAAATTGGGTCAAAAGTGCATAGGCATAGCAGACGCAGCAAACACTTCAAGCGTGTGTCGCATAGCTGGAAAGCGACACACCAAAAAAACACTCATGTGCACTGCATAGGGAAAAAGGACATAATAGGATGGCAAAAGAAAGGAATTCAAGTAGAGTGGCAGTTGAGCTACAGCAAARGCGAGCAGATAGCAGCAGCCACAGCTGAATGCATGCGTAGAGACGCAAAGTGTGGAATCAACAGAAGCGGTAACAAAGAAAAAACAACGCGATTTGGGTCGTCTTGCAATGCCTTTGCTGCGCCGTGCCGTCTTAAGTGCAGTTGGCGAGGACAAACACCAGCAGCAGSCGACAGAAACAAAGACAAATGGCGGCGACAACGGCAATATGGACRATAGAGTAGTGGCAAGAACAAAAACAAACAGCGCGAGCCAACAACAATAAGAATGCAGTGAGCACAAAAAGCGTTAGCGATGCGGCAACTAACTTCTCACTGCATTCTGTGCGCCTTATAGGTGAGTATTTCACATACATACTTACAAACATATACACATCTGTGATGCAAGCACTCACACATGTGAGTGTCACACACTCCCTATACTGCTGCCGACGAGCAGACTTTGTGTGTGCGGCTGCTGCAGCTATGGCCTGCGGCCGTTGTTGCCACTTGTGCTGAACGTTTGACAGTAACTGCAACTAACAAACAAATGGCCACTCACTCACAGACATACAGGTCATGCGAGCGCATGTGTGTGTGTTTATGTGCTGGCATAAATTGCTATTATCCATKTGGATATTGGCTAAATGTCAGCTTAAGTGTTGCGGTTGTTTGTAAATTGTGCAACAACRTTGGTGTTAATGAGTCAATCAAAATATTAAGCTTTTAAATGAATTACTTTTATGGCTTCCACAAGCATTTAATGCTTTATAGCTGTTAATCAGTATTTTATGAAATTAATTTTTACTATTTAATTTATTTATTAAACACAAGTGTTTTGTATTATTATGTCGCTACTATTGGAATCAGCCCACTCTAAAGTTTTATTAAAAATTTAAGTTTTCCTACATTGGTTACTCACAATGTAAATTTTAAAAAATATAATAAGTTTTTAGAAAATATTTTCGTTTCGAGTACATAGGAAGAGTGGCTAAAATAGGAAYCCTTACAGTTTTGTACTAGGGAGAGATAGAAAAATGCAGAAAATTTATAAAATCTTGAAACTGAAACCTGGCTTTKTATACTCTTGCAACATGTTGCTACAKARTATAATTGTATTGYTCACCYAGCGGTTTTATGTATCACCTAAAACTAAACGAGTTGGATTTAGGGTTGTATCGGGTTTTCGAAAAAGTCTATGCGTAATTTTAATCAAACTTCAACTTAGAGACATTATTCCATCAATGTAAAACTCACCTTTCCAACACTAAATAGTATGACACAATGCGATTGGTAACACTGGAGATATACGACTGCAACGAAATCTATTGACAAAATACGAAAAGACTTTTTTGACTAATCAATGTATATGTAAATAAATTATCAAGATTACGAGACGAGTTGAAATCCGAGTGACTGTCTGTCTGTCCGTCCAAGCTGTAACTTGAGTAAAAATTGTGATATCTTTATGAAACTTCCTAAATACGCCAGAGACATTAAATTTTAGTTAGCTCTTTAAAATTAAGAGTGCCTGCTTTTCTTATAATGCTGCATATTTGGGTTAAAATGAATGAAATTGCGTGAAAACCCGCACTAAACCCCATATAACTAACAGGCCTTATGTATCTGAACGTATTTCCCTGGCTTTAATCCTTGCAAGTTGCAACAATATAAAATGTTCGGTTATACCCGAACTTAGCTCTTCCATACTTGTTAATACTTAATCTTTTATCAATTATTTATAATCTTTAGTCTTTGTTCTTTAAAATTTAATAATTTAATCTTTAGTTTTTATTATCTAACCGTTAATTTTTAATTTTTATTTTTCATTATTTAATTTTT
>NW_017536653.1:241723-243587 GCF_001853355.1 Bactrocera latifrons | reverse complement strand
GATTTCTTTAGTCTAATTTTAATTTTTTAACCTTTAGTATTTAATTTTACCATAAATTTTGTCTTTATTTATCTGAAATAGCTGAAGTGTTGATTGGAGCCAGTTGCTACCCCGAAGCATTATTTGCAATTTTAAATAAACATTGTTTGGCTCGTAATAGATTGCRCATTAGTTTATTGAATTAAGGTGTCCGTTAGAAAATTTAGACAGTTTTACACCGTTATCATTATCTTTATCTTTGTCTTTGAGTTACAAATTTGTTACGAGCGACATTTCGTGAAAAATCTCAATTTTTTTTACAAATTTATWGCACAAACGATAGTACAAAATGTGGAAATTGAGAATTTTACCGAGTTCAAAAATATCTGGCAACACTTTTAAAGTAAAATCCTATAATTTGTGTTCCAAGTGGTACTMATTAACTTTATTAAATCTACAAACTTTTTTTTCGTAAAAAAATAGTTAGTTATAGTTTAGAGTTAAGGGGCAACTCTATACAAAAATGTTCGAGCTAAAAGCCAATTTAAACTTTAAAGTAGTAAGTGCCYTTCTAACATTTGTTTTTGTATGTAACGCTAATTCACTCAATAAATAAACATAATACATAACCTCAAACTAATTTAATGTAGCGTTATATAAAATACATGCATAGAAATCCTTTGTAAATAAGTGAAATGAAATTAAACCCCGTGTAACACTTATTTAATGACTCCAAATGGCCCATCAAAGGTTATAAATTTCCCAGCAGCGAGTCTGGCAACCTCCTCATACATACATATATTATACAGTTGTCCTTACACAAACTTACTAAAAAAATCGGTTGATATTAGCACTAAGGTGTCCCATGTGTATCCACACATATATGCACATATATATGTATATATACGTTTGCAAGTGTTTGTATGCTCACAGCTCAATTTCTGCAAGCATGTGTAATCTATATGTGCAAATGTGTTATTTATTTGTTTATTTGCTCATTTATTAAATGCTTTACATAACTACTTACATATTTAGGCTGTGTGTGTGCATGCTGATGTGGTGGATGCCGCCAAAAAGTTAAACGAGCAACGAAATTCGAAAATACCAAAAAAAAAAAGAGGAAAAAAAAGTACAACAACAACAACGAGAAAGTAATTCCGATGCGCTTCTCATGCGCTCATATAAATTTTTGAAATGGAATTCTTTATTAGACACTTAACAATTTCCACCGAATTGCCATGAATATGCAAATTTATTAGCTTCACTATATTGGCAGGAGGACAGTGAGGGTTTTGGGGGTACACATACGGCGCATACTTGCGCGCAGTCAGTTGTTTACCATACACACATACAGACATGTAATATAAATATAACGGTATATACAACAAAAATTACATACTATTTTGTATACAAATATATATATGCYTGCGAATATATATATATGTGTGTGTGAACGCACATATGCCTATATATGCAGGCAATCAAGCGTGAATACAAGGCGCGCTGTTGTTGTAGTTGTTGCTGTTGCTGCTTTTCACTTTGGCCGTGGTGTGCCTTGACTTTTGTGCCACACCGTGCCGACTCGTGCCGCGCCTTACCGTCGAGCGGCCCAATTTATCCTCCGCTGGGAATGAGCTGAGCACGGCCCGGCAGTCAACGGATAACAACAAAGGCCCAAATTTGGAAATCTCAATTGAAGTGTGTCGTTGTTGTTATTTTTTTTGCTTTTCTTGCTAAAATCACACTTGTCGAAATCGCTGATATTTTTTCTACCGCTCTTTTTCACCTTTTTTCGACAATTTTTGCGCGCTTAAAGCGGCYTCTATGCACTTTTGTTATATTTGTATTGCGCAATAAAATTTTTGATATGCAATTTAACAAGCAA
>NW_017536653.1:234759-241261 GCF_001853355.1 Bactrocera latifrons | reverse complement strand
TGAGAGACTAGTTTGCGTATATACGGCCATACAGATGGAGTGACAGTTGGATATGGGTAAATCGGCCTCCCGGTTAAGGCCTCCCACGTTTTCTTCTTGGTGTTATAACTTTGAGTTAAAGTTAATATACCCTATTCAGGGTATAAAAACTACATACAATATTTAAGTGTCTGCATAAAATAAGGATATGATGTTGAGAAATACTTTGCAATGTAAATTGGAGAACCACATTTTTTTTTAAATCATCAATTTCTTTTAAGTAATAAAAAATAAGAAAGTGGAATCAACTTGCCACGTTGRAAGCCGGAGTAATACCTTTCGTTAAGCAATTTTCAGTATAAAAAACTCACACACAGATATATTAAGCGTATGGTTTGTTAGAATAATGGAAAGTATTTTATTCAGTTTATGGGACTTTCAAAATTTTTTGACATTACCACATATTATTATCCGAAAAAGATGTTTCCTCGGAAACCATGACCAATATATAAGAGGTAAAGTCAAAAAGCTTAAAAAAGTTGATATTAATTATATGGGGTCTAGAACAAGTTTTAACTCGAGTTCATCCATTTTAAGCAAAAATATGCATCGTTATTTAAAAAGCACGCTCTTTCAATTTTACTAAGATAGCTCAAATATTGGCTGATATGGTATATGTATAAGTAGGTATAAAATCGGCYGGAAGTTCGAAATTTTTCAATTAGGTATATGGTGGATAAAGAAATTATTTATCGGATTTAACACTTCTTTCACATACAGACTTACTATTATTTGAAAAAGATTCTTCGAATTTCTATAATACTATATAACTCACAAATTAACCRATATTTTCGATAAAAAGCACGCAGTACGAGCTGGGGTCCGCATATACGGTCTCTGGGGGTCTCTTGAACAGTTGTTGTCCGATTTGGACAAGTTTTGGTCGTTGGATGACAAATCCCAAAGKCATTCTTCGCACAAAGTKTTATCCGCTTATTTGTATACTWGAAAGTGAAATAATTCGATGTAACGTAAAATTTTGTTGTATGGTAAGTAGGCGTGGCTGTATTGTAGGAATGTGAGTATAATGTTACTTACCAAATTTGGTCGAAATCGGTCAAGCACGTCCCAAAATATATGTTTTCTACTAAAATCCGGCTGTCAAAATTCGATACCGGCTCCTATAAAGTTTGTTTTTCAGATCGGTCGTAAAATTTCACGTAAGAGATTTATGGTGCTACTAGTAGTTTTTAACAAAAGATAAAGGAGGTTCACAAGGGTTCAGGGAGATTCAGATGCTAATATGATTTGTCTTTTGCAATTTTGGATATAATAGTTAAAGAAAAGAGCTAATATTTTTGAGTTATTTGCGAGCTTTGACGGCGCTTAAAGAAATATTCTCTACTGTTGCAGTGATTTCGATTTTCTTTGTTAATGAAGCCTAAAAATTAATTTTCTCAGAAATTGAATTTTACACAAAACTTGGGACCTAGTTGGCCTGACGAAGTTCAACTTTTTCCCTCTGTAGTCTTCGTATGGCACCTGTAAATTTATTTTAAAATTTTAGTTTTGTGTTTTTAGGGGTTACATGGGTTTATGGCTTTAAAAAAGTCGACATCTTTCATTCTTTTATTAAATTCTACAATACCTTTAGAATACTACCCGAAACTTCGAAGTTGATTCGAGTAATGGTTGCGGAGATATAGCTCTGAGAACTTGTGCGGCTGGCGGTGTTTTTGAAGTCAGTTTGCAAGATTTCTCCAGAACTACTTAACCAAATGTTCGCTAAAAATCCAAATTTCATTTTTTACCTTTTACACTACTTTACTCCTCTTTGAACAAGTGAAATCGCAGCTTTTTATAGTGTTAATAAAAAGTTTTTAACTAAATAATAAATTTAATAATAATTTGTTTTTCGCTTTTGCAATTACGAATTGTAATCTTTATAATTGCAAAAGAAACTATGAATTTGTAAACATTTTATGCAGACTTATTTTAATTATTGTCTTAAAAAAGACAAAGTATTGAATAAATTCCGCCAATGTGAATGGATTCTATCTTTCATCGAATATCTGTGAAACAATTCCGCAAAATTTGATGCTCTCATGAGCGTTAACACACACCGATATCTGCATATAGTATTTTTGAGTAACACAAATCTTCAATCGCGAGTTATTTTTGCTTTCCGTTTTGTAATAGTTAAATTTCCAATTAAAACGAATCTCAAACTGCATTCCACCTTTAACCACCATTTTCACAAAACCATTTTGTTTTTGTTTACACCTTTTTGCATGCAGCTTTTGACCGCTGCAATTCGCAATGGTGCAGAAATGCCATAACAAACTTTTTCTGGCAATTACAAACACACACACACAACTGCGCACACACCAACAGCGAACAACAAGAAATGAAATGCATATATGATTTCTTGTTTTGCTGTTTTTGTGTTGCGTGTGTGTGTGTGCGCATGCAAGTGCATTTTTATTACATTAAAATGCCGTCGCCAAGGAGCGAGCAGCCAACGTTGCCAGTGAGTCAGGTGTGTATGATGTGTCTGTATGTATGTGTGTAAATATGTTTGTATGTGTGCAGCTATGTCGTATATATGCAGACAGTTAGTGAGTAACAGTTAGTCAGTCAGCCAGTTAGCCCGCCAGCTAACGGCTAGGTTAGTCGGGCAGCAAGTCGTGCCAACTTAACCTGTTTTGTTTTTCTGAAATCGTGCATGTTTGTTTGTGTGTGTGTGTGCGCGTGTCTCTCGCCTGACAAAACATTTGACAACGACATGTCAACGTTTCGCATGTAAATTGTGGGCTAACACACACACACAAAAACAAATAAACATGCAAAAAATAAGGAATATATGAAAGAGGAAAAAATCTCGCATGTCGTTCGTACAAAAACTAAAAAAAAATACACACACATGCAAACCGGATATGCCAGGAGTCTATCCTATACACATAAATGTGTGTATTTGTGTGTTGGTTTGTGTGCCATAACAACGGTTATTTGTCTCCGCTTCAGTTGCAGTTGAAAGCGTAACAATCGAGCGCGTCCACACAAGCTGGCTACGCTGCATTTACTTCACTGGCTTTTGCGCTTGTTTCGCCCGTTTCGCTCGGATCTGTGCATCTATGAATTCATACAAATGTATGTGCATATGTAAATTATGGCGCGCTTATATCTTTCTGGGTGAGTGTTTTTGTCTAGCAAAGGCAGCACAATTCATCTGTATAAAATATGCAGTTTTTCATAGCTGTAAATTGGTGCAGTTACTCAGTCCCTGTAGGAAGAGTTCATTATTGCTAAGTTGGCTGGATTTCGGTGTCTTCAGCTATTGTTGATGTGACTTCTACAGATAACAGTTTCATTTGTAGGATTAATTTTCAAAACAAATGCCTTTAAAATCTTTATAACGGAATTATGAGAAACAAGTTTTTGTGTATACTTACATGGGGTACTCTTTTTCGCTTATATTTAAAAAAGAAATAGTTTCAGAAATTCGAAAAAAAAAAATTCGACCATTTTTCTTATACAGGCTTTGTCCGGAAAGTTATAGGACTGAGTCGATTTAAAAAAAAATTATTGAACCAATAATTACAACTCTTTAAAAACTTTAAAAATGGGCTTCTTCTGCTTCGATGCAGCGGTGTCATCGCGACTTCCAAGCATTGAAGGCGTCAAAATGCTTGCCTTTCATCGGCAAGGAAACATAAAATGTCCCGGGGGCTACATCTGGACTGTAGGGCGGCTGCGGAAGCGTTGGGATGCCGGCCTTGGTTAGGTAGGTGTAGTAGGTTCACAAGAAGAGCCGCAATTTCTGGTCTTCAGTGATCACTTTTGGGACTATCTTCGCACACACCTTGCGCATGTTGCAGTGATCCACCACAAATGCATGAACCAAAGATTTTGGTAAATTTAACATCTGGGCGGTTAAACAAGTCCTCAAAAAGGCTTGGTGCCACCGCACCACTTCTTGCTAAAGCAACATCTAGTAACCCTGCTTGATCATATCATTCACACAGAATTTCATCGCGTACCTCTGCTCTACCGAACGCTGCATTTTCGGCGCGGATGAAGAAAATCAGTCCTATTACTTTCCGGACAAACCTTGTAAGGAAGAATCGCAGGTAGATAATTCTTTAAAAATAGAACGAAAGTTCTGAGTTTTTAAAGAAAAGGAGAAATTTATGAAAACTGTTAATTTTTTTTTTATTTTGATGATGATCATTTGCTTAAATCGGCTGTCAAATACTTAAGATTAAGGTTATTAGCATTTTGAGGTCCTTAATATTATTGAAATCAGTAATCGATAAATAGTATCGATATGTGATAAATGATATCGATAATCGATAAATGTTATTGATCGATATCGGGAAATAGTATCGATAAATGTTATCAATAATCAATAAGTGATATTAATAAATGATAAAAGGTTTCCTAATTTATGGCAGGTGATATCGATAAATATTATAAAAATCGAAAGTGATAGCAACAATACATACAAATTTTCGTAATAAACTCTGATCTGATGCGCCCTAGCGGCAGAAATAGCCAAGATGCTCACATTTTGCTACAAAGATCGCTTTTTATRTGGTTTAATGATCGTTAGGATGATTTAGTCTAGTTCTAGGCGCAATTTCTTATGTCCGAATTCGAGGAATAAAGTTTGGTGCCTGCGGAAGGAAGCTTGGTCGAAGAGTTTACRAAAGCCTCATTATATTTACAGTATTTGAAAATGAGTTTTCGAAAAGGTTTTGATTTTTTSAAAACTATGCAGGAAAATTAGATAGTATTTGTCAAAAGACTATTCTTATTAGAACCAAAAAAAGGCAGCAAAACCGTGAATTTCGTTTGCAGCGAAGCTATGGCAGCTTTCACAAATACAAAATATTGCTTACAAGTAWTTGATTGCGATCGTTCGACTTCAATGGCACCTATATGCTATGCTGATACAACAGAATAATGCAGCATGGCTTTAGACAACAATCCGAGCCAAATTTCTAAAGATATCTCGTCAAATGAAAAATTTTCCATACAAACGTTTGATTCCGGTCATTCAGTTTGCATGTCAGCTATAAGCYTTAGTGGTGCAACATCAACAGATCCGATAAATGAATTGCTTTTTGGAAAGAAATGGGAATGTGAAAAATTTCAGAGCGATATGTCAAAAATTGAAGGACTATTTCGCGTATATGTAGGGAGATGGACAGGCGGACAAGACTAATTCGACTCAGCTCGTCGTGCCGATCATTTGGATATATATTTTATAGAGAATTTTGGTGTTAAAAACGTCGTGGCATTGAGGGCATAAAGAATATTCGATCAAGTTGTCTGTCTCGGTCGGAAGGTGAAATTACCATCCTTATGGTGGTCATAAGTAATCTATGTATTATAAAATTTTCTAGCTTTGCATAAGCGATTAAACAAGATTTTAACATCCGACTTTTTTCTTCAAAGCATACTTTTAGGCAGCAATTTCTTAGTGACATTTAATATTGGAAAATGAAGCTGAAGTGTGAAAAAGTTATACTTTTTATGGATTTATAATCTATTTTCAGAAATAAATTCTTGTCACACTTACATATGCATATATGTATTAAATATGTATATGTAAACTTTCCCTGTTCTGACTTAATTAAATTGTGCAATATTTGTATGAATATTTATTACCATTACGCAGCCATAAAGAAATACGTGCATCCATTACGTGCCATATGTTGCACCCTGGTTTCAAAAATGTTTCGCCTTTTGTTTATATGTCTTTTGCACATTTTTTGTTCATACTGGCAGTATGAACGTGTTTGCGTATGTGTACTTATACCAATATGTGTACAAACGTATGCATGTGTTCGATGTGTATGAGTGTAAGTGCGTATTTTTATTTTAAACTCCCCATATTCGTGCAAAAGTGAGTGTTAAATGTCGCTTTGCTGTTATTTTTGTTATTATTTTTGCAGTTTTATAAAATCRTATATTTTATTGTCTGTGTTTCATGGCTTATTTAAATGTCAAGAACAGTTGACGCCATAGAGCATGGAGCTAATATATATACATACATACATATGGAGATAATAAAGGGTTGACAGGTACATATATGTATGCACATGTGTCGCTTTATTGGTGTTTTAATTTATTTACATTGTATTTCTTTTTTATATACTTTTCTATGTATTAATATACTAACATGTGCTGTATACGTAGTATATATTGTGAATAGGCGCCTGTGCATGTGCTTTACTAGTTAGAAGAGGTAAGGAAACTGAAAGTAATTTTTATATAATTCGTGATTTCAAAAGGCTTATGTTTTATTTAAAATAAATTTGCATTTCAGGATAATAAGGGTTCGGAAAATAATTGACCACAAGCTGTTTTTACTACTACTGAAATAAAAATCAGTCCATCTCTGTCGGCGAGTGCTTAAAATCGTTCAAAGTTTGTATTTGGAGACCTGTCTCTTATACACATCTAGATGTGTATAAGAGACAGCACACAACTGCGCACACACCAACAGCGAACAACA
>NW_017536653.1:223497-233978 GCF_001853355.1 Bactrocera latifrons | reverse complement strand
CTACTAAAAATACAACCTTCACACCTTAAAATTTTGCGAACAAGCTCATATTTAATAATTTATCTAGTTTTCAAATTTCAAGTGCGCTTGTGTGTTGAAATTCTAARATTTTTAAAACTACTCTTTAAATATGTTGTGAAATTATTATTATTATCTCGAGCAAAGTTTGTAGCTCCTACACACATTAGTTTTTACAAGTGTTGGACAATGCGTACCTTTACTTTTTTGTTGCTCGTTTAAACTTTTATAATTCCATGCACTTCCATGTACAGAACGCCAGTTCGTATGAGTAACATACTTTGTACTTATTTCGTATTCAACGATTTACAATCGAGTATGTAAATGAAAATTTGTATACCCTAGCTGCAGATACTTATAGTAAATATGCAGAATTTTTTAATTATTGGTCTGAATGAATGAGGAAATAAATATATTATATGCAGAATATTTATATTGGGTAGTCGAAAAAGYCTTTTCGTATTTTGTCAATAGATGTCATTGCAGTCTTATACCTGTAGTGCTACCAAGCACATTGTGTCTTACCATATGGACTCAAAAATGAGTGAAAATAATGAAGAAATTCGCTACATTTTGAAATGTTTCTATAAAAGAGGGAGGAATGCCACGCAAACCACCAATGGAATGTGTGAAGTTTACGGAGCCGAAACTGTATCAGTTGGTGTAGCACAGCAATGGTTCGCTTGTTTCCGTTCTGAAAATTTTCATGTGAAAAATGCACCTCGCTCTAACTCGCGACCTATCGTTGAAAAAGTCGATGGAAAAGATTGACCAGGACCGTCATATAAGTAGCCATGACATCGCTAGGGAACTTAACATTAATGAACGAATGGTTTTGAGCCATTTGAAAGAAGCTGGCTACAAAAAGAAGGGGATCGAAAAACATCTGTGATTTGTTTTTGTTGAAACGAAATGAAATCGAACCATTTCTGAAGCGAATGGTAACAGGAGACGAAAAGTGGATCGAATACTACAATAATGTGCGAAAAAATCATGGTCCAAGCGTGGTAAAGCTCAACAAATGTTCATAAAACCAGGATTGAGGGCCTCGAAAAGTTATGCGAAGTGTTTGGTGGGATTGGAAAGGAATCATTCATTAAGAGTTGCTCCCGCCTGGACGAACGATTAATTCTACATTTAACTGTCAACTACTGATGAGCAATCAAAAAACGGCCATAACTGATCAACAAAAAGGCTTCGTTTTCTATCAGGACAACGCTAGGCCACACACATTTTTGAGGACTCAGCTATAAAGAGGAGAAGCTCTACCAGGAAGATTCGACGCATGCACCGTATAGCCCTGGTCTTTTACCATCGGACTACCATTTGTTTCGGTAAATGCAGAAGTCCCTTAGTGGAGTAAAGTTGGCTTTAAAAGAAGCCTGAGAAAATTACTTGTCGCAGTTTATAGCTGAGAAACCAGAAAATTTTTACACTGATAATGTCTTTAGCGCAAAAATGGTAAAAAGTGCTCGACCAAAATGGTTCATTAAAGTTCATTATAAACATAAAAAAAAATAAGTTGAAGTTTAATTACAAATACGAAAAGACTTTTTCGACTACCCAATATAATTTAGACAGAAAAATATGCTTAACAAAATTATATTAAGATTTTTTTTATATTGATATTGTTGTTCTTCTTTATTACTTCTATTATTATAATTTTTTTGAACGAACTTTATTTTCGTAAAATATCTATAAATAACAGTCAGACAATTTCGAATCAAGTAGGTGTTATAAAAATAATTCAATTACATTTGCATATAATGGAAAASAAATCGTCACATTAAAAACATGAAACCAGCAAGWAAATTAAAAATAATTGAAAATGTTTCTTTATTTTTTTTTAACAATCCACATCAACGCATTTAGCTGCAGTATATAAACACTTTGCTACTTCCGATACTGATTTAATTCATAAAAATGAGTTACACTTGCTAATCCATAAAACRCAATTATACTCTGTCCAGGCTTCAGTTCTTCAGTTACTTATCTTACACATACACACACACCGTCACACACATAAACRAAGTAAAATTGTATTTGTCTCTTGTGCACCACAGACTGGTATAATTGTCGCGCGCCGACATTACAGTTAAGTGGTAACGGTTTCGTGTGAACAATAATAAAAAATTTGGCGACACGGAGCCATTAAAACTCAATAGTCATGCAAATGCTCAAGGTTAAATTTGGAAAATTAAAGAGCGAACGCACCCGAAGGACAGTAATTAAAGACAAAACGTTTAACAGTTAGATTACTTAAGGCCTGTRGATGGGATGAGTGAAATGGAAGGTAACACAATAATCAACGAAACGAGCGGCCATAAAGCGCACAAATCGGCGGGAGTCCCAAAAGTGAATAAAAGGAATAAATTCTCCGCAATAAAAGTAATAAAATAAAATGCGGCGAAAGACAATTGCAAGTGAAATGAAATTCCTTAAATGAAAAATTGTGGTATTTATATATAGTCTCTTAATATATATGTGTGCTCCTTTGTATATAGAGTTTATCTTGAATTCAAGTTAAGTTTCACCGCTAAACACTGWGGACTATTAAWTGTATAAATGTGTGTGTATATGTTAGATGCATACATCTATTATACAACCTMCTTTGGTATATGACAATTCTTAGAAAAATTTTTGCCGAGGCGTTAGCGTTTGATAAATTAGAAGAAACAATTTTCTCTAATTTGGCCTTTCATGCCTGAGGTCAGAAGAAAATCGCTGTGCAGTAGCCGCTGGACTGTAAAGTTTGCAGTGGGAAGATTTTATGGTTTTGCTTGTTAAAGTGAGTTTGTGGGTAATGTCTTTGGCTAGCCTTATGAGTGAAAAAGTAATTTTTGGGAAGAAATTTTGAAAGGAGTGCTTACACAATACGTCGAGGGTAGCTGTGAACATAAAGAAAGTCAGCAAAGACTTTGAAACTAAATACAATTTTATAAAGATAGGACGAATTCATCTGATTGTAAATTTAAATTGATTTCATTGAGACAATAATCGATCACGAATCTGTGTAGAAAAATCACACCTCCACTGTAGACTACCATTTTAGGTGAGAAATCTATTCTTACAAGTAAGAAAGTATTCAGTAGCAGAAATAAAATATTGGTTAATTTAAGAATACTCATACATTMTTAAAAAATTTAGGTGCTGATTGATTTCCTTGATGTTGTTTTTTTTTAACCAGGCGCTTAGTCAGTATATGATTGAAAGTTACTTTTATATGCATATTTATGGGCATATAAGCGTTATTACAGTAAATCTGCACAGTTTTGAATTACTTAGCTTGGTAATGATACTAAGGATGTTTAGACTTTTCATTATTTTAAGTTTGAGTCTTTTGACGGCTTTTTATACAAATAATGTAAGTTTGGCGGAAAGTCTACAAAAAAGTCTRGATCGCTAGTAATTATTTGTAACAGACAATATCTATCGTTTCATAAAAAACTTGTTCTGAAATAGTCTCCAAACTCTACAACCAACTTTTTTCAATATGAAAATCTAAAAACGGTAATTTTACAATTTTTATTCTATTTTAGAAGAAATGTGTCAAATTTAAGAAAGTCTCCAAACTCTCCACTCAACTAAAMATTTATGCAGAACTTTTAGCAAGGATTGATAACCAATATGACAACCTTTTTACATAAATATAATGTAAGTCTCCAAACTCTCCGCTGCATCGTCTGTGTAGTTTTTGATATAAACAGATTTGAMAAAAGATCCGTTAACCTTTCAGACTCTTTTTTTTTAGAGAATTAGCATCAACATAGTACATATAAATTGTGAGCAGAAAAGTCATGGAAATTGTAAACAAAACGCAAAATAATTATTTATTCAAAATAATCCCCACCAGATGTAATACATCTATGTCAATGATTTTTTCAGTMCTCAAAACACTTTWCATAAGYATTTTTTGGGATGGCCTWCAGCTCCTTCAACGAGTTTTGCTTTATCTCTTCGATAGACTGAAAACGGGTGTCATAGAGCGGCAATTTCATTTTGGAGAACAACCAAAAATCACTTGTAGCCAAATCTGGTKAATATGGYGGTTGACCGATGGTATTCATTGCATTGGCTTTAAATTCGGTAACAAGTTCTTCACGGTTGTTTGCAACAAGACTCAGGGTCTCTTAAATAGCTTCTTGGTTTCACAAATGACTAAGCTTCTCTTAGACATACTGGAGAGCAAAGGCAAATAACATTTATGGGAGAGATGATGATTTTTAAGAGTCGGAAAACCGAAATCGGAACTTTATATTTTTTTTACTTTTGATCACAAATGAGATGGAGGTTGTTATTTATATCATGTCTATATTATCTCTATATTATCTTTATATTATTACTTCATTAAATTTCATTAATTCAGCATAAATATCTCAGCAGAAAAAAAAAGATTTTGGTACACTGAGCAACACTCACGACTTTGCTTTGGTAACTAGATAAATATACGAACACGTACAATAACATATTTAAGCAATAATAGAAGCAGCATCTTGGTTATTCACCCACAAATTAAGACCTTTTCATTACCCAAATACTTAAATTCATTCAAATGAAGGTCTATGCGCCGACCCATTCCTACAATAAATATAAAATCAAAGCGCTAAGAAGACACGTGCAGCAATTGAGATATCTAAAGCAAGAACAAAATGTGTGAAGAAATTCTGAAAAGTCGCACGTGTATAAAGAGCAATRTTTAAGCGGGAGATTTGCTTAATTATTCGCAGCCATTTGATTGGAAATTTGCATTACAAAACAAAAAATCATTAAAATAAAAAAAACACAAAAAATATACCAACACCATCACAGAGGCGCTTACTCGGACGCGATAAATTATAAATTTTCGTGCAGAAAAATATATAGTATATGCGTATAAAATGCTGTGTTTGTTGTAAATATTCATACACACATAAAATTATTCTTTTGTTGTTGTAAAATTTTTTGCATATCAAGAATTCAATTTAATCTCGGGGAGTTCAATTTATAAGCGCTGATTTGATCTGCACCACTGCCTGATATACGCCTTGGGAAAATTTCGATTTCTGCAACAAAAAGAAATCCAAAATATGTGAAATGCGAAAGATGTATGATGCAGAAATACAGATATATCGAGTGGTGCTTATGTACGAGGTTTTAAAGAATTCCAAAAAGGGAAAATATGTACCTCTATGAGCACATCGATGTTTTACCAGCGGCGCAATGCGTGCTTCGGAAAATTTGCATAGATTTAGGCGAAAAGTGGATAGCATGYTTTTATGGTGTGTAGTGCTAAATAAAAATTTGTATATATACATATGTATATAAGCTATAAATATACTAAGAGCAAATATACAAACTCATTTTCACCTTATTTCTTATTTATATATTTTTTCCAATTTTCTGCCTCGATAGTATACATGTAGGCGCAATTGTGCGATTAGCAATTTAAACGCCATTTAGGAAATTCCATAYTCATTCTGAAAATTGCAGCAAATTGCTTTATACTTAGGTTGGAAGAGAAAAATGATATGCTATATAAAACGCAGCCAGGGAAAGCTACGTTGAAAAGTAACGGAGGATATTTTTGATGAGGAGGTGAAAATAAAATAGCTATTTTTAAAGTACTTGTTCACTGTATTTAAATTTAAGTYTAATTTTTTATTGAAATTTATTTCAAGTTCGGACCAAACTCTCATTCTATATGTAGCCCCGATTTGCCACCTTTCTGTTGCGACATTTTTAGGCATTGTAATCTTTATTATATAAATATCACTACTAGTTCCTGATGCCGCTACAAACTACCGTTAGTTGAACAAAACTTTAAGCGTACTATCTTTAAAGTGTTTTTAAAAATTCCGTCTGTATGAAATTGTTTAGCGAGTGGTTGGCAGTCGCTCTGCTCGGTTGCAGGCTGCGAACAAATACCAGACGCTTGCAACTCAATGCTTTGATCTTCGATATTATGGAATATTTGCTACAAAGAGTGGAGCGATTTATTTCGGAAGGAGAAAGCAAGCAAACTGCAATAATACCACATATTCGTGACACGCATACACACACACACAGACAAACATATACTTTGTGGCGTGGTATTTGCTCTAAAAGATTTGCTCCCGCATACTCAAAAACCGTTTTTTATACAATTCATACATGCTTGTATGTGTGTGTGTGTGTGGCTATGTAAGTGTACGCCGTTTGCCTCGGCAAGGTTATTTACTGTGAAAGATTGCTTTAGCACTCATCCATCCATCCAATATTGTTTGCCTTTGCCATAGTGTGTCTGTCGGGCTGCTTGTGGCAATCGAACGGAAGTTTGTCACTCAAGCGCTGAAATATGGCGCAGGTTTGTAGCTACAATATAAAAAATATCTGTGCGTATGTGTATGTGTTTCTTTGCATGTATGTGTGCGCTTGCTTGTGGGCACATACATGTGAACCTCACTGGTGTTTAAAACCTGCATGATTCCACGAAGTCGCAAAAACGAAGCTTCGATGCAAATATCGCTGGCATTTCTCAGTGTCAGCGGGCGATAAAGATTTAACAAAGCGTATCGAAATGCTTGCATCAGACGGCGTTTGAGTGGCACATTGTTGAATAATAGCAGATTTTAATAAACTTATTTGCATAGCTATTGGATTTTTGAAGCATTTTTCAAATTCCGTTAGAAATTGGTGAAATATATCGCACTCAGTGGAAAKGTTTAATTTTTCTCAAATTTCTGTGTGCGCATGATTGAAGGTGGTAATCTTTTCTGCAAGATATAGTATATTGAACGAGGACGTTACGGTATATGATAATGACTAAATTTCAAAGTTTCACTTACTAAGACTGTTAGTTGGACCCGGTATTTCTGTGTAAATATTTTCKCTATTATATAATACTTTTGGAATATCGATGAATGAGCGTCATATACTTGAACAAGATAGTGACGCAGATTGCTTAAGAAAGATCATGACTTTCGAGCGCCAATACATGCTTTCAGAGGTATCCTCTATCGTCTTGAGGTCTATGCTGAAGTAGGTTCTGTAACAGACTTCAATGAGGCTTTGCAAAATATCTGGCACTGAACACTATTTCCAATTTGAAAGAWTCGATTTTTTAAATAATTTAATATACGGATTATCGTTTAGCCCTGACGCCAGTATTTAATGGACTTACTATCCATGAGATTGAAAATATTCAATGAATTATTGGTATTAAGGTCAAATATACCAGAAAATATGAAAACTTAGATGACTGTAGGCCTGGACGTTTTGAATTGATTGCACAATTTGATTTCATTCCAAAATATTTGGCTTATCCGACTGCCCAGCCAAGCTTTGGCTGTTTTAACTATTCTATATCTTTCCCGGACCTACATAGGTTGTGAGGACTTAATGTTATTTCCTTGTGTTGCGGTCTGAAATGAACGTGAAGATACAAACATATTCGTGAGAACATTTGTTTTGACTGAGCCTTAATTTTTTTTCTGTTTGCTTGGCATGACATCTGTCAAACATATGCAATAATCTTACAGTCATTAATTAAACATCAACATCTTTTGTCGTTGTGTTGAAAATGTCAAATTTTGTACCGAGAATTGAAGATTTGCGTAAAAAATTAATTATATGTTTCCATTTGAAGAAAAGTGCTGCAGAGTCGCATCGACTGCTTGTCGAGGCATATAGTGATCATGCTCTATCAGAAACAACATGCAAAAGATGTTTTCACGGTTTAGAGTTAATGGCTTTGATATGAAAAATGAAAAACATGGAAGACAGCCAAAAAAGTTTGTAGACGCAGAACTGCACGCAATATTGAATGAAGATGACGCTTTGAGTTAAAAGCAAATGACAGCCAAGTTATATGTTTAACAACAAAAAATTTTAGAGTTTGTTCGCTATTAGAAAGATCCAAAACTGAGGAAATTAGTGTCACATGAATTGTATGAAAGACAAAKGGAAAACCTGAAAAAAAAAATTAACAAAGTTTGCTTCAAACCCATCAAAGAAGATCAGTTTTGCATCGAATTGTCACTGGCTATAATAAATGGATTTATTTTAAAAATCTTAAACGGAGAAAATCACGGCTTTAGCTGGCACAGCCATCAACATCGACTGAAAAAATGGATCAATTCGGTAAGAAGGCAATGCTTTGAATTTCGTGAGTTCAGAAGAGTGTGGTATACCATGACCTTCTAAAACATGGTGAAACTATAAGGCAACAAATAATCAATTTGAACCACTCATTGTTTGAAAAACGACCAGAATGTGCCAGAAGACACGGCAAAGTAATTTTGTTACACGACAATGCAACTACGCACAAAGCAAAATCGGTTGAAGATACAATTTAAGTATTCGGTTGGCAGCTACTTCCCCACCCGCAGTATTTACTAGACTTTAGGCCTTCCGTTTACCATKGGTTGGTTTCATCGATGGGACACGCCTGCGATTGAACGTAGACTAGCTGGTCCGATCCAATATCGTCTAAATTAAAAGCGGTTGAGGCCAATGTTTTTCACTAAAAAATTATAGTTTTCAAATGTTGATCGGGTGTACGTCTCAGATGGTCCAACCGTGAGTCCAATTGTCGATGATTCGTTTGAGTATTTCGACCGCTAACTGGCGAATGATGAAGTGATGTTTTGCTGCAAGGACTAAATCGAAGCGGGATTGTTCGCATGGACTTTAGACTTCACATATCCCCACATAATAATGTCTAATGGTGTGGAACACACCATCTTGGTGGCCAATCGACTGGCCCAAAACGTGAAGTTATCTGCTTTCAATAATTTCAGTGATTGATGCGATGTGTGGATAGTGGCGTCGTCTTATTGAAATCGAATGTCTCCGAGATCACGAGCTTAAATTTTAGACATCAAGTAGTTAGTTATCATGCAGCGAAAACTGTTCCTATTGCTTGTTACGTTCTCACCGGCATAATTTTTGAAGAAATATAGACCTTTGGTTCCACGGGCCCACAAACCACACCAAACTGTTGTTTTTTTTATTTAAGTAGCCGCACTTGAATCTCTTTAGGTTGCTATCCTCGTAAATGCGGCAATTTTGCTTTCATTGCATTCTCATTGTGCCAGAAATGGGTCTCATCGCGGAACAAAATTTGGATAGAGAACATCGGCTCTTCTTTAAGAGTTTCAAGATCCTATAGAATAAAGCAATGTTGCTTGGCAAGGTCGAGCGGCTTCACGTCTTGCACAAGCTGTATTTTGCTCAAGCTGTTTTAAATGCGCCGAGTCATTCCATACGTCAGTCCGAATTGCTGCTTCACGGTCTTCATGTACTCCCAGCTACGGCGCAATATTTTTCTCCCTGCAGATTGAACGTGGTCTATTCGGTCGAATATTATCCACTAATGAATGCTGGGTAGGCCGACTGTGTTGATCATAAGTTGAGCGTGACGCGTGAAACACAATATACAAACAATACTGAACAAAAATAACACCACAGCTTGCCACAACCTACGCGTCATCTGTTAAAAAAAGGCTGCTGAAAAAAGTAAATCTACTTGGATCACCCGTTATATTATGGTTTCTAGAAAAATATACAATACTMATGAAACGACAACTAAGCTTAAAAAAATGTTTGTCTCTGTTATATTCACATATAAGCTCGATAAGGTAGTAGTAATSTTGAAACAATGGCTTGCGAAGGTATATTCAAAGCAATCATTTGACTTTTTTGAATTGCCGAACATTCAAAATTTTCAGGTTATCTCACTAGGTGTGCGTGGTAGTTGTATAAAAACTTAAATTTTCRCTATGTTTGATATAACTTAAACGTTTATACATTCTTGTCCCTCTAACTCAATATATTTGTGCAGAATTTTATTTAGTAAGCTTTTAAGCACACTTTTCGTTTCAATTTATTTACACAAGTATAAAAATGGCAGCAAATTTATTTAYAAAATAAAGGTTTTCCTTCAAAACCAAAACGAATATCTTTCAGCACACTTTATTGATTCCGATGCTTAACTTTTCAATTTTCCATTTTCGTATTTACATTGTCTTTATTTGTTGTCCCAAACAAAATGGTTGTAAATGCCAGGCATATTTTTCACGCCGAAATCATTTTATTTACAAAAACAAAATTTGCAAAAGCTGCGATGATTTCATGAACTCCCACTCAAGATGTGTATCTTACTTGATTTTTATTTTTCTATTCAGTGGAAATAGGCACACTTTGACACAATGGGTCTTTAGTAGTGTAGAAAGGTGCCGTATTTTGCATATTTTATGGCGCATTAGCTGAGTGTTTTAGTTAGAACGGCAGGAAGAATGAAAGTAATTTCAAGCAGTTTAGAAATTTTTTGTTCAAAATAAAATACGTTTTTCTCCAAATATTTAAATTATTATTTTAGAATGGAGCAATAAGTTCTAATTTTTCAAAACAAGTAAGGAAGGGCTAAGTTCGGGTGTCACCGAACATTTTATACTCTCGCATCAAATACCGTATTTGTGTAAAGTTTTATTCCGCTATCATCATTG
>NW_017536653.1:216740-222374 GCF_001853355.1 Bactrocera latifrons | reverse complement strand
GAAAATCCCTTAACTCAGTAATATGGAAAGTGAATGGAAATTTTATTATCTTTTTTTGAAGGTATTTACTAGCTATATATGTACGAATTCTTTTTTTTCAGAATTTCATATTTTTCTATTCTTTTCTGCATATATTTACCGCGCATAAATTTCATAACTTTCCATTTTGGCGTAAAGACTCAGTAACTTAACTTAACAATTTGCATATAAACTATAAAATAAAGCGCAAAAAAAATATTCTGCTTCTAACTAACCTTACATTAGAAAATGTCGCATAAAAATCGTCTTGTCAGTGATAATAGTTTTGTCGTTGTTGTTGCAAATATTTATGTTGCCATAGGTGCACCAACCGGCTGCCGCTTGTTAAATCAATTTGTTTATACCCACTTGCCTTGCGCTTCTTAGCAAATTTGCAATTTTTCCGCTATAAACGCTACAATTTGTATATTTTTACTACATTATTACACACACACACACGCACACTGGCAGACATATTGGTAAGCTGGGTTCTGTGCTACCGCAATAACTGACATACCTCCGGCAAGCGGTAACAGCTTCGTTTACTTAGCTGACATATTGACGCTTATGTTTGTTTGTGTGTGTGCTTATATGTATATATACGCTATATAGGTAAACAAATAGACTTGTCGCTGCATATCGGTTGCTTCTTTATTATGTTTGCTCGTTTTCTTTTAGATACAATATACTCGTAGTATAGTACATACTTGGCGCACCGTTARCGTATAGATAGCAGAGAGAATGGAAAAATGTAATTTGTCATTTAGCTCAAGCAGAAGAGATAGTGGCAAATAGCACGAACATGCAACGGTGYGAGAAAGGCAAAAATATTGGAAAATAATACTTGGAAACATTTTATGAGCAGAATGCAATGGTGGCAAGGAATAATTGAAAAAAATGTTGAATGTTTTCGAAATGGAGTAGAAAGTGCCCATAAAGAGGTCAACTTAGAGAATGGAAATTGTTGTACCTTTTTTCAAACTATCCAAGAATTTATCATATATTTTTGGCCAGACTCGGACTAYTTTGAATAACGGTAGGAGCGGCATAAGATCTAATTTAGCAAGAAGATCTTCACATTGAGTCGYGGCAATAAAGTTCTGTCTGTCCGTTTCTACTCTAATGCTCGTTTAATGCCAACTTTTACTCACTTTTAGAAATATCCTCACATCGGTCCCCACCAATAAAGTAATCAGGATTTAAGAACTTATTTATAGTTAACGAAAAAGTCAAGATTGGATCAGAATTAGGTAACTTCACTCATATTTGGTGAGATCATTAGCTGTTTAGAGTTGGATCTYCTATCTTTTAATCTCATTAAGATACTGCTGAGAGTTACCAAATGTCGTAAATAAGAGTTTGTAGAGTTGAGTCACGTTTTCAGTCATGTATAGCTCCAGCTCGATGGGTTAATGAATGTTTGAAACTAAAAGAGTGGTCCAATGCCATAAGGCTTCTAAAAGCCAAATATGGTTGCCAAAGCCGCAGACGAAATGTTGAGCATCTTCGGAGTCACTTAGGTTGGATCGATTTTTTCTGGGAAAGATTTTAGTAAAACAAATATTGAGCTCCGTCGGACTCACTTAAGTTTGATTAATGGTTTTTTTTCTAAGAAGATTCTAGAAATGGTATTCTCCCGGACTCACTTAGGTAAGATCTATTTTTTTATGTCTGAGAAGATTTCAGAAAAAATAGGAAATGTTGAGCTCCCTCAGACTCACTTTAGTTGGAACAATTTTTTTTCTGCGATGATTTCAAACGAAGACTAAGACACTTAACTCATTTAGTTTGGCTTGATTTATAGTTTTACTGGGATGATTTCAGAATAGGAAATGTTGAACTCCTTCGGACTCATTAMCTTAGGTCGATCTTTTTTTGAGAATATTTCAAAGAAGAAATATTGAATTTCCTCGGGTCCACCTTTTTTTTTATTTCTGAGAAGTTTTCAGTATAGGAAATGTTGAGCTCCTTCGGACCAACTGAGGTCGGATGAGTTTTTTTCAAATGATTTCAAAAGATTTCAGAGGAAGAAATTTTTAACTCCCACCGATTCACTAAGGTAGGAAAGAAGGAAAGAAAGAAAATGCTTTTTGAGAGGATTTCAGAAAAGGAAATAGGAATAGGAGTCACTTAGGTTGGATCGATCTTTTTTCATCAGAGAATTTAAGAAGAAGAAATAATGAATTTCGTCCGTCTCATTTAGGTAGGATCCATTTCGATTCGTTGATTCGATTTGTTTTTTGCTGAGAAGATTTTAGTACCTAGGGACAACTCTTCACTGCCTGAAATGGATTTAGGGAACTCATACTGAGGGACTTCATTATGAAACTATAACGCTTTTAAGAAGTCTGCAGTAATGCTTACAAGACAAAGTCTCTCTCCCTCGCTTCAACTAGTGAATATTGAGCAGGTMTTGTAGCCTCATGTTTTCGAAATCTATATCGCAATTCAATTTGCAATGCTTACTCCTCCTAAATTCATGAGAAACCAATAACTTGATGTGCGCAATGGTTTAGAGCTGGGCATATTGTTTAAGCAGCAAAAAGGGCGATTCTATTACGAAGAAAAAAGTTATGGAATCCTCGAGTGTASTCGTGACAATTATCAGTAAAAGCATTTGCATGTTTTCTTGCATATTCCACTCGCTTTGCTCTCAACACATTCGACCATCGGCTGAGCTGAGCTAGCGCACACTACCTGTACAATACATACATACACATATGTATGTACCATATACAGAGAGTCACATATAGAGGCAGCCTACCCGCTCGTTACGCTTGGAATCTTAAATCAATTTGCTTTTGACGCTGATATCAACTATGAAATCAAGCATTGGTTTGTATGTGTGCGCCTGTGTTGGCAAATCGAAGGCTGATGTTCGTAGAAAAATGATATGCTGCAACATGTTCGGTAACATTTTTTTCAAYCAGTCTTCTATGTCCATATGTGTGCATTTCAACTGTAAATATATGGGTTTATATGTATACGTGTAAAGGTGTGCATTTGTTTATGCATGCTGAGTGTGTGAGTCGGTCTACGCAATTTGCACGTTTTGCTCGCTTTACAGCAGCAGCTCTGTCGGCGCCCATGGCAAGTTGATGCGTGTGTGCAATAGTGCTGCTTGAATTTTGTGTGTTTTTCTTGCTGTCTTTGCCTAAAATATTTCCAGTTTTAGTTAGGAATTTGCAATTTATTTGCGTGGCAAAAATATGCACGTGGTTTTTTCGCTTGACAATGTGTTGGTGAYTGTTTATGAGCGCCTGTGGTTTTATTGTACACAAATGAAATGTTGATATGCAAGTAGAGCTGTAGTCCTCATATCTGATTACCTGTGAGAAAAATGTAATTACGGTAAAAAAAATTGAAAAATCTCTCAAACAAGTTGAATAAATTTCTATTTGTAGTATTTCTTCTTGGCAAAAATGGAAATTATTCCTTTTGTAATAGATATATTGCAAGTTTGAGTTGAAAGAGGACAATGCTTGAGTTCTAAGATAACATGTTTGGAAATCGTATCATAAAATACAATTGAATGTTCTGTGTAATAAAATATGCTAGTATACCTCTCTTGTACTGATATATATGTAAAGAGCTATCCATTTCGAATCCCCTACTTTTTTAAAGAAAAAAACAGAAACTTAAAATTTAATAGGGAATGGTTATGATCATGCAAGTATTATTTAGCATTTATTTTTTGAAGATTATCTCTTTCAAATAATGGCCTCAGCTACGTCTCAGAAGATCCATCCGCCGGGGCTTATTTTTGATAACAAGGCGTATCACATAATCCTTATGGTATAATCGACCGACCCAATGCGTGAAATTATYTGCTCACCAAAGTGTTTTCTCAATAAAACCATTGAATGAGGCGATGTATGGGAAGTGGCGCCGTCTTGTTGAAACCAAATTTCGGCGAGATCACGACCTTCAATTTCAGGCATCAATAAGTCGACTTTCATGGCGCGATAACAGTCGCCATTGATGGTTACGTTCTTACCGGCAACATTTTTGAAAAAATATTGACCGATAATTCCATCAGCCTACAAATCAACGCAAACCGTTTTTGTTTTCTGGATGAAAAGATAGCTCTTGATATCCGTTTTGATACGATTGAGGAATTATTAATCGAATAAATGAAGTTCCAGAAGGCTATAAGGGAAAAATACCATTCTTGTTCGAAGACTGGGAAAAGCGTTGACAAATTTGAAGGAGGTAAAATTGAATTCGAGAAAAAAAAATACTGCAAAGAATTGAAATTTTAAAAATAAATGCATCTTACCTATCAGCACTAAGTGGTTAAATAAAGGTGAGCTTGTGATTAAGTTTGAGGGGTAGGTGAAGCAAAATTTGTATGCAGGTAAAACAACAAAAATTTACTACTCGATCAATGATATTTAATATTTTGAAAATTCTTTATTTATTCTTCCACATCAATTTCATTAACTGCTAAGTAGTCCCCACTAGATGTAGTACACTATGCCAACGGATTTTCCAATCTTCGAAACACCGGTTGTAGTCACTTTCCGAGATGGCCTTCGATTCCGTCTACGCTGGGGTTTGAATCTCCTCTATTGTATAAAAACGGTGTCCCCGGAGCGGTCTTTTGAGCTTGGTGAACATCCAGAAGTCGCACGGCACCAGATCAGGTGAATACGGTGATTGCGGAACGAATGGGTTGAGTTTTTGGCGAAATGATTATTTAATGCAAATTCTTTGCTCAACAAATTTCGGCATCGCAAACTCACTATTAGCAGCTCACAAAACGACAGGTACCTCAAACAATAATTAATAGTTTGACATGAAATTTGACATAAATGTGACTGACAGTACTACCAACCTAAAAAAAAAAAAATAATAATTCTCCAAATCCTTCGACGCGCGCAGTTTAGATTCAAATGTCACCTTATTTTTTGGGCAACAACTTGCTTGCATATATACTTATACTTAAAAATGACAAGCTCACTATCGGCCACTTAGTTCATTGCATTGAGCCACACGAAAGGTGGACAATCTTTGCATAATTTAAGTAATAAGTAAGACCAACGATGCACATGAAGGCCTTGGAAGGTAAATTGCCTTTGAATAACGCTGCATGGACGCGAGTATCAGAGTCATATGTACAAGTATATGTATATAACTAAATATCATGTGAGCTAATTCTTGATTGTGACTATCTCTACTGCGACACATTAGGCGCTGGCTGTATCTTGTGGGAAAATTATCGGTATTTGTCTATAAATAATCAGGCATTGTGTCCCTACTTGTGTGCTCTTGTGTTGCAGTTTGCTATTCATTCCAAACAACCTCTTCCAATAGTTGTCGTTTCAGAAAGACGCTGCTCTCGGCTGGTTGCATTTCTTGGTTAGGCATCCATGTCGCCCACTGTTTCGGTGAGCATATGTGCATGTGAAATGTGCGAGATACTAGGATGTGTTGGAGGGAATTTGATAACTGAAAAAACTTTCGCTTAATTCGCATACGAAAACTGTATGCTAGTGTACTACTCTTAATGATTGTACTGGACTTTTTATACTCTCGCAACAAAGTTGCTAAAGAGAGTATTATAGTTTTGTTCACATAACGGTTGTTTGTAAGTCCTAAAACTAAAAGAGTCAG
>NW_017536653.1:184258-215155 GCF_001853355.1 Bactrocera latifrons | reverse complement strand
TTTAAATCGGATAATTAAACGTCTCTTTAAGGGAGATCAAAGCCGCCATCTGCTAGTTTATCGGCATTTGCTTCCCTGTCGCACTTCTACGAAAACCTATATGAACCTGTTTTCATTGCCGTAATCAGCACATTAAGTTCCTATTGTTGAAGCTGTCTCAGCGTGTGCTTTCAATGAAGCTGCACACACTCCCACACAAACTGGTTTGAGGTATGCACGATAGCACATAAAGCTGTGGGTATATTTCCAGACAAAGCCTTGCTTGTCGTAYTTGTGTACCCAACGCCATTTTATGGCTCAAGAATATTGACATTTCGTAATTGGAAAACAATAAAACGTTGGGCACAGCAAGTAGCAGCGGCTAGCAGCARTTGCAACAGTTTGCTATAGTTACAATTGCGTATATACATAGGTATGTTGCTAGGAATGTTTTAGTGGAGCTAAWGTATATTAAATGTACAGAAAGTGCATGGCAAAAATAAAATTGAAATTGAAAATTGCAGAAAATTATAAAAAGGCTACTTAAGTGGATGCATATGCACATGTCTTATGAAACTAGTGTGGTTTTTAAATTACCAATTAMTTAAGAAGAAGGTTGGAGTTTTGCTATTATTGGAATATTATGCGGTAGAAAATTACAAGAAATTGTTAAAAAAAGAAAGTATGCAAAGGAATTATTATTTAAAGGGGAAAATGGTTTTTTCTAGTTTTTAAGTGATTTTTTTTTATTCTCTTAGTTCTAGATATCTGTTAGGTATATATAACACAGTTCTTACGACCAAATGCAAGAAATTAAAATCATACAATTTTCAATTATTAAAGCGAATATATACGCAATTAAAATTTTGATGCACATGATATAGAAGTACACCATGTGGTATGAGTGACAATTAGTGTCCTTATATTCAACATTCAAAATACACCCATATTTAGGCGTATGAAATTCAAATCTACGCACACATCAAACGATAATAATAAGCAAGCTCACAATTTCTATTTTAACTTTCACATTAAATCTATTTTAAGAAACATGTTCCATTGCCTGCTCAACATTGGCTCCGCCTTGCTTGAAAAGCCTGCCAAGTTGTAACAGAATTTCAAAACGAAGATTGTAAGCGATATGCTGCTTTTGCTTAATATTTCTTATGCAATATTGACTGACAAAGCAAAATATCACTCATACGCCATGTAGGTCACACACACWAGTCATTGTGTTACTCATACGCTATGGTGTCATTACTGATGTGCTAATATTGCGGATGTAAGAAGAATACTCAGTTACACCTTTTAGCACTTAAAAGCATATATATATATAAATGCAACCATAATATTATTTACACATCGGCATCTTTAAGTACATATGTATATGTTGTCGATCGTCAGCTAGGAATATGCTATATATGTATGTTATAAATATGGAATTTTGTGTAACTAATGTAAATTGTAATGCCGTTTATTTTATAATATTMTTAGCAATAGGAATTAACAAAAGTTGCTCATACGTCATGGTCACCTTAARTATCTTTAAAAATGCTGCTGGAATCGATACTTTTGAAACGATTTGTATGTTGTATAATATAAACAAGTTTCAAAGAAAGCTATATGTTTATGCCTTTATCGGAAATTAAATATTAATGTAAACACACAGTTTTAAAAGGATATTTTTTCATTTTTTCCAGTTCTTTACCAATCGTTCTTTTGAATGCTATGTTCGATTTTATTGTCTACAACCATCTTATTAATGACAATTAGATACCCTAAAACAATTTTTTGATGTTTTTTAGGTTTTAGTAATGCAAAAAATATTTAGAATAAGCCGTTTTATCGCATAGAACTAGTAACCATTCATTGTGGGAAATGGAAAAAGATTAGAAAATGGCTTTAAAGCAGCAAAATATCTCTAGAATTCTGCATTTTAAAGCGATTTAGGTGAAAAAGTTTTGAATTAACTATGTTCATTGTTGGCAGAATGTCTACTAAAGAAACAAATGCTTTCATAGTTTATACAAAAGTTACTCATACGACATGGTTGACTTAACTGCAATACAAGAGATATATTTTAGGCACTTTTCAAATACTGAATAGGATATATTAGGTGGGTAGCAAAGTTCGTAACAGAAAAAATCAACTGAGACCACAAAAAATATATTTTAAATGCGTAACTTGACGAGCCAGTCGATTTAGCCATTTCCRTCTGACTATATATACGWGGACTATACCTAAATTTCGAGAACTTGTTCTGAAAATTTGTTTATGGTCTTTTCTCTCCAAGAAATTTATYATTTGTCGGCACCGCCAATATCGAACCACTATACTCGTRGCATATAGCTGTCATACAAGCTGACTTTTTGTAATCAAGTGCTTGTATGGAAAACTTTTTAATTTGATGAGATATTTGCTCGAAATTTGGCATAAACTATTGTTTAGGGCAGAGGTAAAATATTCAAAGAAATCGTTCGGATCGGACCACTATAGCACATAGCTGCCATATAAATTAGCCGATCGAAAATCAGTGCTTGTATTGGAAATCGTTTTATTTGTAATGACTTCGGTGTATATATTGCTTTTATTTAAATTTTGGTATGAAAAAACTTAAGTATAAATTTAAATTTGCTTGTATGTACATTTAACTTGTTAACGCTGCCTTCCTCGTTTTCAAATTTTTCACTCTTTTGAGACTCATACGAAATTGTATTATGTGCTGTAGATTAACAAAAGATAATCCTTTGTGGCTAAGGCTCGCTCGAGTTACTTTTAAGTTATTTATGCACTGAATTTCAAAATGTGCTTAACTTTATCTTCGCATTCTTTGTAATCGCAATGTTATATTCGAATTTCACAATATTTATTGAGCAATTACTGTCAGTTCCCTGAATATTGATGCCGCCTACTTTTATTTTTTCCTTCAAGTTTAAGACTAAGGCCAGCTGTGTGGGTGAACGCCCCGAAAGAAATTCATTTTCAATTTTGAATTTTTATTATATAGATGTGCTTGCACAAATACTTTTAAGGAGTTGCCATGTTGGGTAGAATCGATTGGTCAAGTTTCTTTGTTGTTAGTGTTGTTTGTGCAGCAAGTAGTAGAAAAAGTTTGCTGAAATCGATAGTTTCTTGTATGTATGAATATGTGTGATACGTTCAATGATGTTCAGTTTGCTTGAGTTGCACGCGTGTGTTCGAGTGTGTGTGAGTGGCAGTTTTCATATAAGTTTCAGTACGAGTTGCGGCATAAAGTTGCCAAGTGAAATTGGCTTACAGGGAAGTGCAGTTCAAATTGAAGTTATTAAGTTTTCTTCTAAACTACAGCAACAACACATAAGAAACACAGTGTTGTGTAAAGTTTTTTTTCGCAGTTAAGGCTTTGATGAAGAGCCTTTTAATTTTCGCATTCGAATTGTGAAGATCTTGTGCTTAATTAAAAGCTTTTTTGCAAGAGATGCATGTATTATATGTACTATATATGGAGAAGTGAGCAAATTAATAATTGCTCTTAAAATGTTGTAGTTTGTGATTTGCTTGAAAAGTTGTTGGTATAGTTTGCAAGTTTTCTTTTAGAATTGGATAGTCAAATTTGCTAGTTTATTGGGAGTTTAAATGTATGGATTTGTATTCCAATTTGATTGCATACGCTGAGAACGTAACTTCTACAATTRGAGTGACTCAGTTATTTAAAAAATTGTTTATTTGTTTAAACAATTGAGCTTATTGGTAGAATGAGAAATATTAAGTTTAGTTGCCACCTTCGGARAATGTGTAAATAGTGTGGAAATAATAGTCTATGATCTATACCAATTCAAATAGTATATCTAACTCCTGCAGATTGTTCAGCCGAAGGCGATTTCTATTGATTGTAAAGTGTTTCATTTCATGTAAAGCGGAGATTTGAAAATTTCAACATGCTTACTTGCATTAAGCGCGATTAAAGTAGCACTCCCAACTGTATTTAAATTTAATCAAGTAGTATTTCTATTTTATTAATATTTTTACGGAATGGAAACTAATAGCTATAAGTGCAAGTATCATAATACAATTTAATATTAAAAGAAATTACTCATACGACGTGGCTTACTTATTTTATTATGAAAGGAAAGAGTTTGAGTTTATTTTTACAGATATTGACTGGGTTATTCAAGTTAATTACAATTTTTAATTTGATAAGCCTTATATTGSAACTCAGTGGATTTGGTAAAAAACCTCATTTTTCCAACTTAGCTGCCCAATGCCTTTTAAGTTTGAGCTTTGAAAGTYGTGGAATATATATTGTCTCATTCTGATAAAGGTTGGGCATTCRSAYMGATAATGTTTCGACGTCTCACCATATMACGGAAGGAGTCTTAAGGTTAGGTGCCCTACAATGCTATTAAACTCCCTTTTGCTTAGAAGTTGAGTTTTTTTGATTTATGTTTGAGTGGTAAGGTTTACGTTTCCAGATATCCCCSACACTGATCCTYGCGAGTAMYTCGCATGATTTTGGTGGACATTTYGGGTGAGAAATGCAYTCTTGCTCGACTCRTYCCGGTAAAGCYGTATTTTTTTCATAAAAGGATCGTAAACAGGTCTCTCTCAGGACTATTTGCATAATCTAATGTAATGAGACTAATAATTCTATACTATATTATAAAATTTTTTATTAGGGTTTAAAGCAAACTTTTTATAGTCCGACAACAATGGATAAAATAAATCCAATTTTTTTTTCAAATTATTTAAAACTAAAAAAGAGAAAGTACAGGAGAAGGGTGTTACATTTTCTAATAACGCGGATTAGTTAATAAATTGTTAGAATATGGCAATCTTCAAATCAAGTTTTTGTGAAATGTGAAGTAAGTATCTTCGRGCTTCTTAATCAGTTAGGTTCACATTTTTCGAATAATGCTTTAACGGGTCTGAAAAGCCTTTCAATTATTTTCTGCTCACTTGGAGGCATTGTAAAAAAAAATTGGCAGGTATTTCGTCTAAGTGTTATCAATGCAATCATACGGCTCGCAGTCTTCCTCCAAATTTAACGCCGTAAAGGGAAATTGTTCGGCCCTACTTTATCAAAACAGTACCGGATTGGAGTCCTCAATGAAGCCAAAGAAGCAGGCGACCAGCCTAGACATTATGGTGGGAAAACAAAAGGGCTGAATAGTGGTCATTTGAGAGGAGAAACTAAATTTCTAGCGATATGTTCCTTCTAGACATTATGGAATATATATATAATACGAAATAAAGAAAAAAATAAATTGGAAATAAAAACAGCTTTTGCTAAAGTACATCAATATGACGATAATTACATTTTTTTTTAATTTGTTTTTTTTTCCAAAATTTTTTTTGCAAATATTTATTTTCAGACATTTATTTTTATAAATCTTTGCTTATGAAAAAGGGAAAATTTTATTTTAACGTTTTTTGCGTTCTCGAAACAAAAATTGCAAACTTTTATTCTTCTCATTTGGTGATTAAAATATGAAAGTTCAGCTCCCTAATATCTACTTAGTTAAAGTCTTTTTAMCAACTTGCGCCAGCTTCTCGCACATTAAACGCAATCATTAATTTTTGATCTCTTGCAGCGGAGTGTCTCCGCCTTGAGCCGTTCGCAAACGCTACAGCTTGGCAATGTCGCAATATGGAGCACTCAGCGTAAATGACTTCTGCACGAAGTCAATACGAAAGGGGTACAACAGTATCGGCTACACTTCCACACAGACAGTTTCGAAATGCAAATGCAACTAAAAAATTTTGAAGCAATGAGAAGCGGTKTGGTAGAGTGAGGCGAGAACGTGAGGCAAGCCAAGTGAAAGCTTTAGCCTTGAAGTGTGATTGAAGTGCAAGCAAAGCAGTTGTCAGGCGCTGGGACTGTCAAATAATTTTCATATTCATACGCTGTAACGTTACAAGGGCGGGAATGGAGAGGGATGGTGAGATGTTGGTAGAGCTGCTGGAGTTCACGACGAAATGTAATCACTCAACAAAGGCTGTGTATGAATACATATTTACTTTAGTACATATATGTATATGTATTTGATTTTATGTATATATGTATATTCATATGTGAGTGGTTGTGTGTGCGGTGGAGACTGGTGACTGGAAGCTGTTGCTGACACCAGCTCGCAAGATATGAATGTAGTCGCTCGCAAAGTTTATTTACTTGCTGCCATGCTTATATACATACATATCTACTGGTAGGAAAATACTGTTATGCCTGTGGTTGTGTGCGTGCGCGTATAGCTTCCAAAGTCGCTGCATGTGTCAAGGCAGTATGGCGACATAATAYGTCAAATGCAGGCGTTGCAAAAACAGTTGTAACAACAAATACTGCAACCGTAATGTCAACAGCCATGCCACACACTCACATACACACACATATATATATCTATATCTTCAGCTATGWCTGTGTTAGCTGAAGCGGAGCGTGCCTAGAGTTAGTCAGCGACAGACAGTTACGAAATCTCTACTCGCTTAGCGACGAAGCGGAAGGTGTTGAAAATTTTGCTSGCGCAGAAAAGTTCAATGATTTACGTCAGTGTGTGCGCCGAGCAGCGCGAAGTTTGTTGACAGCGGAAAAGCTGATAWGGACATGCATGCCTAGTAAGCACAAGTATATGCCACTTATACGTGTATGTATGCGTATATGTGGGCAAGTAAATAATTGGTGGCGTGCGRGCTGCCGTCTCACTCTTGGCTTGGTATTTGTCTACGTCTGTATGYATGCATGTGTTGGTAGATACATGATAATTATTAGGCTGTTGAAACTTYTTAAGCATCCAAATTATATTTATAACGGTAAAAATATTGTTGTGAGCGTGYTACGCTTTTGAAATTGGATTATTTTCATTTTGTCGAGCGGTCGGGCACTTGTTTCCAGATTTACCTCGAAAAGGCACAACAGCAGTGTGAGGTAAGGCACACATAAATGCTTGTGCAACTGAACATATGTTTCAAAATTTTATTTTTTTCATTCACTCATGTTTATTTTTAACAAAAAAAAAAAAAAAAAAAAAAATAAAAAAAATAAAAAAAAAAAAAAAAAAAAAAAAAAAAAAAAAAAAAAAAAAAAAAAAAAAAAAAGAGGTGGAATTTTATTTTGGGGCTCGGTATATGCCTGTAATTAGAAGTGGGTCTCATGGTGAGCCGATTATGTCGACGGGTTATATCGTCATGAAAATTAAAAAGAAAAAACTTGTCCCTGAATGTTTTGAATCACTAATTATAAAAGGGCATTTAATTCTGCATACATTACTTTTATCCAAGTATTTAATAAAATGCTTTTTCAAAAAATAAATGAAAAGAAAATGCGTTTTTTGGACTTTAAAGTGGATATAACCCTTTAAGTGTAATATAACGGCCGAATTTTAATGAGTTCCTAATTATTGCGCAGTTTTTATCATATCCTAGATCGTGTAATAAGAATCGACTTAGATTTATATCCCAGGGCGCTTTACATCGATAAATATAGACACCATCCCTTTTTTGAGGCGAAAACAAACAATTTATGGTTATTATTCGAAAAAGCAGGTCAATTGAAAAGTGCCCAGCCCACCTTAGTAAAACAATTTTTTTTTTCAAGGAAAAAGGTAGCATAAAAATTTTTTTTAATAAGATTTGTCCTTTGCTTCAAAATAGAACATAGTTTCGGCGATCTTCTTTTAATTCAAAGAAAATTTCATCTCAGCGAGCATTATTTTGCGATCTGCGAACAGTTAATAGTCCTGTGGGCGAGATCTAGACTATACGGTAGATACAAAAGCAATTCGAAGCYCAATGGATTTTGTCATCGTTTACATTGACTTGTGACACGGTGCACGGTCTTTTTTCTTATATGTGTCAGTTCTTGGGCGATTTCGTCTTTCAAGCGGTCCAATAACGATATTTAACAGTGATAATCCATAAAAATTATTTCATGCGGATCTCAAAATACGAACACCATAATCTTTTCCAGCCGATTGTTGCATTTTTMACGCACATCATCGTGTTGAGTAACTCGGAGGAGCAACTTCGTTTTAGGGTAATTTAAAATTATTTTTTGGACTTTTTTGATGGCAATAAACTCTTTTGGGCATACATTGCGTCCACCGTCTTCGGTGCTCAGCGCACCACTGACTAAAATTAGCATACCAATCCTTGATGGCTGCTTTTCCTATGCTAGTGTCCGGTAACTCGCTATTAAAGCCAAATTTTTGCTTCAACTGTATATTTCCTCTTCAAAAAGCAATATTTTATCAACAAAATAAAATTCCCTTTCATCCATGTCTTTCACAATAACAAAAGTTGCTTCATTGATTAAAATTTATACACGCGGCGTTTGAAGGTTAGAGCTAACTAAAAATGATTTTTATTCTAGTAGCATCTATGTGCCAGGCCGAATACTTTTTCATTCACCTGTTATTTGTTATAAAGTAGTAAAAATTGGGTTAGAAATGAGTGCGAATTTCATTTTTTATATTAAACTAAATATGAAGCTACAGAAAATCGTAAAATAATCTTTGTGGGGAGGGCTTGTATTCTTGGAAATTCATAAAATATTAACCAAAATGCATTGAGTAGATCCATAAGTAATGCTGTGACTTTTGCAGAGGTAGCAGGGTTGTTACACTCTTTTCCATTTTTTTCGTAAACGAATAGTTGTCAATGTTAATTAGACTTAATTTGAACATAGAATGTCGATGTTGTTTGTCGAAATAGTTCGCTTCAAATAGGTGAGAAATTGTTCTCCATTACCAAGTATACTCTAAATATAGTATGCTTACAGGGATAGTTACGAAAGTAAATGTCTTCAGAAGTTAGGCTAGAAAAAATTATTTATGTACATATCATATACTTTATTACATATATAATATAGACACTTATGGCATAACCAAAATTGTGAACGTGGAGTATGGGACATATTCATCTGCACCACTTTATCAGTTGAAGCTTTAAATATAATTCTTGTGCGTTGCTTATAGTATGCCTATGTTTTGATAACACTCCAACCCAGAAGTGTTGAAAAAAAAGTTACAATTACCAGTCAACGACAAAAGTTTGTTCAACTTCSACTTTATTGTTGCTGTGGCAGTCATTTATGCGAGTGAGTGACGCTTAAGTGAGTGTGTAATGATGGGAATGCTACTAGATTTACATGCGTAACTGTTTGCTGATTAACTTTTTTGTAATGAAATGAGGTGCTTAAAATGAATTTTTGAAAAATTTCGTTTTGGAGAATTTGGTATAACAACAGTTTTGAAATCAGACATTAACAGGACACTTGAAATATCCCACAGATCTCTTAGCACAACAGACGTAAATTTTTCCTCCAGATTTATTGAATAGTATTATTGCTGAATATTATGAAATTTTTACTCTTACACTTTGGTATATCACAAGGGAAACACTTAACTTGAACAGTATTAAAGCGTTGAGGCTTATTTTTAGGTAAGATATATAGGAGATATATAGATATAGAGATAGGGATCTCTAAAATTTGTGGTTTGAGATGCTATCGACCTATTTCGATGTAGACGTATCGATTTAGAATAACGTTCCTTAATTTTATTTTCACTTAGTATTTGAATGGAACAAAGTGAAGGTCATGAAGTTTGTTAAAGCTTGCCTCGTACGAGTCGTCTATACAGCTCTGTTAATGACTGGATTGAATATCGTCATGTTCATCAGAGAGATGGCGGAGGAGAACAACATCGCTTATGGATTAATGTAACATATTTAGGTTAATATTTTGGGTWTGAARTGTGTCAATATTWWYYTCGTACCGAAAGACYTAAGCCTTKTGCAAAAATGACGTTAARTWGGGGAAAAAAGAAATGCTTAACAACGTAGCTGAGGACTCTGCATTCAAGTGAGCTTATGAATGTGACGTCGAAAGTATCTAGTAATATAGCAAAAGGCGTTTCACAAATGCGAAGAAACCAATAAAACCAAAATCCCAGCCTAAGCTCATAATAAATGGGTGAAAAATTTGGTAAAGCGTTGGCATGCTCGTCTTTAGAGTATACTTTGTAGGCGATAATAAAGATTTGCATTAAAACACGTTAAAATGTAGCTTTTTTGTCAGACCGGATCAATTTTGATCAGAGGGTATATATTTTATAATAAAAAAATCAAAGAATACTTTAGAACGATATTAAACACTAATTCAAAATTTAGTCCTATGCCGAATAGTACAATATCTGCGTGACTACTATCCATCATTAATATAAACGGGAACTTATTTTTTAAAATATTCATTTGTAACATTAACTATTTAAAGTTGAAAAGTTTCACATTTTTACTCATTTCAGCAATGCCTTTCGCTATGCGTGTAGGGATTTCTCACTAATATTCCTTAGGTTGGGATTTTTCTACTATAAAATATGCCATCAAACATATGAAAGCTTTCAACCAGCGGCTGAGTGAAAGTACTAAAAATGGTATCCACCGTGGTGGCTTTTATTTTTGGAGCAATAACCCTGAATATTATTTCCTCAAATGAAACGGGAAAGCTCTAACATCTAGAAAACGCAGAATAATTAGTGATTTAAAGTTTTAATGACTTGAAAACATATAAAAATTATTTTTAGTTTTTATAAAAAATAATGTAGTTAAATTACCCGGGTAAATGATATATCAGAAAATTTATTTTGCTAAGTTGGTAGGACTGTTCTTAATTACTATTGTAGTGATTGTCGTTGAAGACATTCCTAGTTCTGGAAGACCTTTGACCTCTTCAATGGTCCTATAAAAAAAGAGAGCTCGCGAGTCCGTTGAAATAATTTTGGTAGATATTTAGGGTATGAAACGCATTCTTTCTTGGAAAAAGAAATCAAGCAAAACCAAAAAGCTCGCCAAAAACGCTAAAAAATGAAAGAAACGGCCGAAAAACAATCCATGGATTTTCCATGATGTCAATGCACCTCATTCTCATCGAGGTACGATAGTTAGCGTTGGGGAATTTTGTAAATATCCCGATATAGATAATATTTTTGTAATATCATTGTCACTTAAAAGAGTTGTTTTACTCTTTGCTCATAGACATTAAAGAGAAATCTCGCAAACATAAAAAACCACTGTTAACTTGAGTCAAAGAACCTTCGAACAGCTGATAGCAGGGACTTTTTTAGAGACATGTAAAATAGTATAGTACATGCAATACATTAGGAGCTAAACATTTCCTCAAAACTCGTGAGCGCAAAGCAAACGCAACAAAGAGAGCGCAACTGCGCAAACAAGCCCACATATTTCATTCATCAATTGTGCTAATTTTAACCTAACTTATCACGCTTACAGTTAAACAGAGAGCAGCCGAAAGTTATGCTAACAATATTGTCACATGTTATTTATCACACACACGAACCGAAGCACGAAGTTGCACGAAGTCAAGAAGACACTGTGCGACTGGATGAGGTGCAACACGGCGATAAGCGCACAGTGTTTGGACCAAAATACAGCAAATGCTAGTGACAGGTCAGTTCAAAAGGCGCTGGCTGAGTGTTCGTAAGCATAACTCGGAAGAGCAATGCAAAGCCAACAGCAGCAGTAATCAGTTAAAAGTGACAAAGCCAAGCAGTGGCAAACAGCAGTAACGGTAGCGAAATATTGAGACGGTCGTGGCGCTGACAAAAAACTACAGTCCGCGCTAGTACGCGATGTTATATCGGCGAGCAACAACGTCGCGATGCTGTGCGTTGCGCCCGAAAGGCTGCAAGGGAATTGTATTTAAAGTACACAAATTTTATTAATTTAAAGGTAAAGTGTGGCAGCAAAATGTGGGCGAATGCCGTTGTGTGCAGCTGTCGTCGAGAAAATAGAAAAAATATTATATAAATATAAAATAAACAAGAAAGTGTGTTGAAAGGCGTAGAAAGTGTGTGCAAATTACTGGCATATCCTTGTGTTGTTCGGAATTGTCGATTTGGGAATTTTCGTGTGCGTATTTYTGCCTTTTCTCTCCATCCTGCCGCTGCTGTTGTCGGCTCAAGGCGAGCAGCTGTAAAGCGGTTAAATACAATCGAAAGTTTGTGGTTGCTGCCTTGTACACGTGTTTGCGTGTGTTGGTGGCGTCGGCATTAGTGCACACAATCAATAACAACAAATTATTTGAGATTTTGCCAAGGGTGTGAACGTGCAAATGCGAAAGCAAACAGAAAGCGTGTCAGATAAAGGCAGTGAAAAACAAAAATCACTTAACGTGTTAAAAGCATTTGTAGTTTCGGCTAAGAAAAGCAAGCGAAGATTTCGCTAAAAGAAGTGGAAAAAAGTCAAATAAAATATGCGGTAAAAGAAGAGCAGAAAAATTAATTAATACGAGATGAAATTTTTTTTCATATGTTGAGTGTGTACAAATCGGTTTAAAAAGATTAAAACTAGCATACATGCGTGTATATACAGTTAAGTGTAATTATGGATAGTGTGTGAGTGTTCGAGAATGTGTGGGAGTGGAGGCCCATTAAAATATATATAAAAAATATGTGGTAATTTCCAGTGAAATATTAACGGATGCTTAAGCGACTAAGTCAAACAAAAAATAAGCACAACAAAAATAATAGTAAAAACAAACATCAAAAAGCAAAACAACAATAATAACCGGAAAAGCAAAAAACAGTTAATACAGCAAAAACTAGTAAAACAACAATAATAACAAACAAACAAAAAAAAAAAAACTAACAACAATGACAATGAAGGCAACAGCAACAACAGCATTTMTGTAGCCCGACGCCGGTTTGAACGGAAGTAAACTACGCTGCGACCCCGCTTTTACACACACATACATAAATATACATATATGTGTTTTTGTTCTAGYAAATGTGTACGGTGCCTTAAACCTCACCACCGGCACCACCACACGCTCAACCAGTGAGTTGTTGTGCCAATTTAATTAGCAAAAGTGTGTGCTGCGGTGCTTGGGAGTGGCAGCCTGTGTGGCAGACGTTGCGGTAAACGACAACAAAAACAACAATAATAACAAAAAAATGAAATAGCGTTTCTTTAGCGCGGCATTAGAAGCGCAGAGTTGAAATCGTTGACGCTGAAGCACCAGCAGAGACGGCGGCAGCTGTTGCCGGTAGTTGAAAGGTGCAAGTTTTCACGTGCTCTAGTGTGCGTGTGTGGGTGTGTGTGAAAAGTGCGAAAAGGCAAAGCCTGCTAAATGTAGTTGCAAAAAGTGGTGCACAAAAACAACAACAACAACAACAGAAACAAAGCGCGGCATTGCAACAAAAAACTACTCTACTCGCGCTCCAAAGCAACGGCGTGGAGTTGCRAATTGTGGAAGCAGAAGGTGAGTACAACAACAACAAATATGCAGCCATGTTGATTTCTTGTTTTGGCGCCCTCTGCGAGTCCAAATGGCCTGCCAATTATTTGTTTTGAGTTTGATGTTGTGGCTGAAGGCGCGCCCTTATGTGCCAATGTGTGTGCGAGTGTATGTGCGTGTGTGTTTGTTTTCACACTGCRGTGATTTTAGGCGCAAGCACCCAGCAAAGCATTAGCAGACAGCCGCGACTGACGCCTAAGCGCTGTGCTCTTTTGTGAATTTCATATGCTCACACACACATACACTCATACACATGCGTGCACAAACACAAATGCTTATTTTTGTATGTGTGCTACACATGTGTAGTTGTTTGGCAGGGAAAAGTGCCAGCAAAAGTGTTGTGTTGGGCAACAAAAGTAGTCGCACACATGCTGCTGCTTGCTTTTACCGTTGTGTAGCGTTAGTTTGTACAAATACGTGGGGTTAAAAGTGGACTGTTTGTTCGGTGTGCGCGCCTGAAAGTCTGCTAAAAACAGTGTTATTTGCAGTGCAAAAAGGACAAAACAGAGCRTGTGGCATACTTTAGGGCTAAATTGCAGTTTACACACTAAATTTTTAACGGTACTGCCTGTGTTTAAGTGGTAGAATAAAACTTGTGAGGCAGCAACGGCAGTCGTTTGGCATCATGCAGTTGATAGTTGCGTAAAAATAAAAATATATTTAGAATTTAGAGTTTATATACAAATTTTGTTTTTATAAAAGTTTTCGAAAAATGGAATTATAAAAACTCATGCCTATTTGCACAGATAATTTTATTAATTAAAAAAAAAACAAAATCTACTGAGCTTTTTTATAGCATGAAAGGGTATAAAACGATCCCTATTTTAACTTTGATATCTTGTCAAATAAAAGGACGAGAGTTTGTATGACAGCYATATGCCATAGTGGTTCGATTATTCAGAAATTATAGCCTTCTTCTAGAAAACAATTTTTATTTAATTTCGTAGTGATATATTGCCAAATGAAAAACTTTCCCATATACGAATTTTTTTTGTATATATCAGGTTGWATGACAGCTATATGCTATAACAGTCCGATCTGAACAATTTCTTCAACTATAGTAGCACTCTCTCGAAAAATATTATATGCAAAATTTTGTCAAGATATCTCGTSAAATTCAAAAATTTCTCTACTGGGACTGAACTTTGATCCATCAGTTTATATGGAAGCTGTATGCTGTAGTACTCCGATTTGAGCAATTTCTTTGTAAATTATAACATTGTCTTAGATAATAATTCATACCGAATTTCGTTGAGATATCTCGTCAAATAAAAGCTTTTCCATACAAGGACTTAATTTTTATCAGTCTGTTTGTATGGCAGCTATATGCTATATTTGTCTCATCTGAACAATATGTTTGAAAATTGTATCTTCATCTTGGAAACTAATCTGTGATAAATTTCATGAAGATGGGTTGTCAAAKAAAGAAGTTTTYCATATAAGGARTCARTTTTGTTATATCARTTTGTATGRCAGCTATATGCTATRGTGATACGATCTGAACAAATTATTCGCAGTATACACCTTTGCTTTGAATAATAGTACATGCCGATTTTCGTGAAAATAGCTTGTCAAATAAAAAAGTTTTCTGTACAAGCATTTAATTTTGATCTTTCAGTWTGCAATATTTATTATTTGCAGTTATATTCTATCAAAGATTCCGACCAATTAGCAGCACCTTGTGTAGAAAAAAATTGTGTGCAAAATAACAGACTGATATCTCGAAGAATAAATTTAAATTGATATTTTCAACTTGGGCCAAAATCATAGACTTGACGACTATATAACCTTCGTATAATTGTCATGAATGCCATGACTTTACACAACCATATCATAATTCATCATCCGTCAAAATTTCCGAAGCGTTGATCAAGATGTGATAATTATCTTTCRCGGTTTTCCGGCATAAAACAAATAATGTTTAAACATTAATAAAATCTGAAGTCATTTATCACTTTAAGGATTATAAACAATATGTGCATCACTCACTGACAGCGATTACAGGAACTTAAAATGTAGACTTTATATAACACCACATATATTATATATGTACAGTATCATTCCAATGTTGACATCATTATACGTACCAAAAAAAAAAAAAAAAAAAAATATGTGATAAATCACTGCATTGAAACTTTTGATGTAGAGAAAACAGTTGATGAAGGGAAAACAGTACAGCCATCATATACGAATTTATACCTMAAATTAAGAGGAAGCCACGGTTAAGCAGGCACGCACTTCCAGCCCAAACCAAAGTACGTGTCTCCAACTCGCTTAAGTGGCGGAAAAAATGTGTGAAAATKTGCCTTAAGAAAGGGAGCAGAGGTAATATGAAAAGGGCTCAAACACAGAGGATTAKGAAATGAGTTTAAAAAGGAGCTGATTGAATTTTAATTAAGCAAATGAAGATTAACCTGGYCCGCAGGCAGATAAACAGATAAATTTACTAACGACAGTAAAATAATGAACTGATAAGTGTGAATATAATGAGAATGTGATGTGACATTTTTTTTATTTACTGTTTGATATTTTTTTGTGTTATTGAATCCCAAGAATTGTTCCTTATTGGGAAATTGCAATGGCAGATATACTGAAAGTTAGTAAGTTTGTGGCGTTTATGTAATCTTTATTGATTTGACTAAATTTTAGGTGGTTTAATAAGTGAAGCTGGATGATGAGTATTCCAGTTAAGTTATATTTTTGAAATTTGGATTGAAATATTTTTTTGTAAAAACTTGAATATTTCTAACTATTTCGACTRGTATTTTATTTTTTCGCTTGTGTAATAATATAAAAAATGTCAACATAGTTAAATTAATGTATCATAACGTAACATAATTTAACATAAGAAGACGTAACTAGTATAACTTAGCACAACATAAAATAACATAACATAACACGAGATAACATAACATTACATTACATTATATTACGCAACTTAACATAACATAACATTACATTACACAACAAACATAATATAACATTACATTACACAACATAACATAACATAACATAATATAACTTAACATAAGTTACATATACTAGCTACTTAAAATGTACTTAAGAGCTCATACAACTTACTCCTCGCCATTAATTCTCATACAAGTTCATGACTTTATAAAAATGAAACTATATTTTTTTCATAAACTTACTTTTATTTAAGTATATATATTAGATGGGCGATGTAGAAAATTTAATCCCAATGGTGACCTTTTGCTTCAGACGAGCTCTTAAGTGATACGGGTATTCATCAATAGCAGCACACATAGTTTCGGTTGGGATTGAACACGTTGTTCGAACCAACAAGTTTGTGAGGTATTTGAGAGGGCATATCTATGTTTGATCACAAACTATAGTTCAATGCTTACAAATCTGGACTTCCAGACGACCAATCATCTGCAACTTTGAATCCAGGAATTTTGCTTTTAAGCYGCTGCTGGGTGGTTTTTACCTTGTGTGCTGAAGCTGAATCTTACTGGGAGATCCAATATTCGAACCAAAGATTTTCTGAGACTTTTCAAGGTATTGTGAGACCTTCGCCAGGCCATGTTCTCCAGTTCAGCGTTAAAACAGAATCTTACTGTAAGAACATTATAACGTCATCGAAAATATCCTATGAGGGTACCCATAGCCCAGTTTAATTTCCTCTTTCACAAGATGGAAGAGGTGTAACCACTCACCCAATATAACAGTTGGATGGCGATCTCGCTGGGCACTTGGAAAAACCTATAAAAAATAATGACACGTTCATTGTAATTTTATTTCCACTGAAAKATTAACTATTTTAAATCAGTTTTATTTCTCTTAAATTTCATGCGTATTCCCAAAAAAAAAAAAAAATAAATTAAAAAATAAAATAAAAATTGTTTTGCTGTAAAGAAATATTATATACTTACAGACTTCCATGTGGCACTCTGAGTGATGTTAAGCACAGCTGTTTATGACTTCAGCTTCGTGCTTGTGACATGACAAGGACAGTTTTAAGCGACAAAGCTTATTAATTAATGTTGCCACTGCCATTASTTGGAATATAAAAAATCTGTTTTTCTATTTAAATWAAATAAAGAAAAAATATTTCCTTTGCTTTTGTCAGCTTAGCTACTTTGCGAGATTACAAATATACTATACATAAAAGTGTACTCTTAAGCTTTATGCTTTATGTTCTAACTCAAATTGATGTAATGCAAATGGGAGCTGAGTGAACGCAGATGTTAGTGAATTTCTCGGAACACATATTTGTTCTCTGAGATATGCGAAAAAGTAGAAAAATAAACGTTTGTAAAAAAACGAAAATATGAAAATGTAAGCATAAATAATAAAGTAATGAACATTGCGTTCCAGACAAGTAGAAGATTTTGTGCCTAAGTAAGTCATAATTAAGGAGAAAAAACCAAAAAAAAAAAAAAAAATTAGATTAATTGCTAGATAATGAAGACTTGCTTTTGACATAGAATGATTAACCTCAAACCTCAAAAGTAAGAAATACTTTAGTGCCGAGGTGAGCTTTGGTGATTCCTACTTTTTAGCTCTCTGCTTTAATAATTTCTAAGAGAAGTATTTACAAAAGTGCAGCGCATAAAAGGAGGCGATATTAGCGCACATAAACTTAAACTTATATATATACATACAAGAGAAAATGTTTCTTGATTTGAGCTTTTGCTTTAAATAATGACTAACGAAGAAGTTGATGACAGCAAGGCGAATGGAAGACGAAAGTATTTTGTGTAATGATAAAAGCTATGATTCCAAGAAGTACAGGTAAATATGATCTTTGCTGCTTTTTCGCTATTTATTTAAATAGACATTGTGACAAAAAGGCACCCGGCACCCTTATGCCAAAGCTTCTTCTGCAAATTTTGTTTTATTTCTTCGATCGACTCAATACGGGTAYCACGGAGCGGTTATATCAGCTTCGGAAACAAGAAAAAATCACAGGAAGTCAAATCAAATTGATTGATGGTATTCATGGCGTTTTTGGCTTTATATTCGGTCGTAATTGTGACTCGGTGGTCTCATCGGCTATTATAGTACTCTCCATGAATGAAGAATAGACATTTGCACGATCAAGCATGTCCAAAGAGACCTGTTTACAGTATTCTTTTTTAAAAAACTCTGCTTTATCGCGACGAGTCGAGCAAGAACGCATTTCGTACCCAAAATATCCATCAAAATCGTTTTACGCGTGACTTTTGCAGTTTTGCACCCGATACATGTTGATTTTCTTCTGTCCAGATCATCTTTATAGACAATGCATTCTTGCCTGACTGTTTTTGGCAATCTCGTCCACTAYCACATTGTGCTCBTTGTAATATAAAATAGCTTGACATAAAGTAACATAAAATAACGTAACAGAACGTAACGTAACGTAACAYAAGATAAAAATCAATATAAAATAATAAATGCTCTTGAATCACACACAGAAAATATAATAAATATTTTTATTTTTTTAAATATATTATATCGCCATAATATGCGTATTCATCTCCAAAGCTAACTGTCGGTTTGAATGTCAGTGGAAATATCGAAAAAAGCATATTGCATCAAAAGAAACCACAAACACAGTGAAATGTACGCAGTATCCATCATTAATGTATTGGATTTCGCACATTTATTTCATTGCTCTGCATTCAYAGTGAATTGAAAAGTGAAACTTAAAAAATCAAGCTTTACTTGCATAAAGCAGAATATTATTTCGCAAGAGAAAATCACTTTTGCTCAGATATTTATTTAATAGTTTTGTGAATGAAAGTGAAACAATAAATCGCTGCTACGCAATTTAATGGTCCATTGCTTGACCATTGTTTGTTGGTTTGGGTCAGAGTTGCATTTACAAATTGCTGTTCTGTGAAATGTTAAATGCGATTGCTCTGCGTTTTATTATTGTAAATCGGCAGTTGATTTTTTTAATTACTTTGCCTACAAGACAAATGGAATGGTATTTGCGCATACAAAATAARTGGAGTGATTGGTTTGCCTGTTGATTGCTTAAGTGAAAGGAAGAACTGAAATACTTATGGGATATGAGTTTCTCGAAAAATGAAAAATTTTTTATTTTGCAAACAAAAAAATAAAACTTTACAATAAAATTTTGTGGAGCATTGCCACCTATTTAGAAATTCTTATTCAATTACAATGATTAAATAAAATAATGATTATGTGAACAACAGCTTTCGGAAAGATTTTTGCCATTGAAGAAAGTCCGCTTTTGAAAATATTTTTTTCAGCGTAGCCACCTGTTTAAATTTTTTTTTCGTTTAAGAAAAATTCTCGATTATGAAAAAAATCGGAATTGAATTTGAAAAAAATTTTATCAGCGCTGCCACCTGCTTAAATTTTTTTATTCAAATAGGCAGAAAAATTCTCGTTTATGAAATAAAAATCGCAATTAAATTAATTTTTTAGGAGTGCTGCCACCTGTATGTTACACTGTTTAAATAAAATTACGATTATTATATGGTCGACTGATTTCGTAAAGCTTTTGGTCTTTGCAAAATATTTGCAAGTGAAAACATTGTTGAGGAGCGTTTCCAAATTGCTTGATATTTTTTATTAAATTACATTATTAAATAAAATTTCGTCTATTATGCTGGCAATAGTTTTTGGAAATATGTTTTGTCTTTGACAAAAAAAAAAAGGTCGCTTTTGAAAAAAAAAAATTATCAGAGCTGCCACCTGTTTGAATTTTTTTATTCAAATACATTGCTTAGATAAAAATTATTATATGGTTAACAGGTTTCGAACAAATTTTTGACTTTAAAAAAAGTTGCATTTGAAAATATTTCATCAGCGCTGCCAACTGTTTAAGTTTTTTTTATTCAAATACACAGCTTCAATGAAATACCGATCAACCGAACTCTTGCAACTTGCAAGGATCAAAGCCAGGCAATAACCTTAACGTTCATAACGTCAACCAGAGTATGGGAGAGTAGAGAGGGTATAATATATAAAAGAGTTGTCAACTATTCGCACTTTTCATGTTAGAAAAAAATAGTATAAAAACGTACTGGGGTATTAAGCGGAGAAACTTTTAAATTGTTTCTGAAAAAAAAAAATGTTTTTAACAGGGTTGCCATCAGTTTATAATTTAGAAATTAGAAAAATGGTAAGATAAATGAATTGTTGCAATACTAGTATCAAATCTAATTGTAAATGTTAGCAAACATTTTCAGAAGTATTGCCACCTGTTTGAACAGAAACATATTTTTCGTCTTATTCATTTGTTGAGTATTAAAAACTTTAGAGACAAACGGGGTTAGATCGCCGAAATAATAAAATCCGAGTCATTTCCGGAAATAAAAATGTTGGCCAATATTTCCGCTTGGCCGGCTGAAATTTCCCTCAGAAAAAGTGCCTGTAAGTTGTATAAAAAATATCTTGTAAATAAGTACTTCACACAGCCACTAAATGATCTAATTAATTAAAAGTTCGAATATTTGAACTTTCATACCGATCTAAGTCTACTTAGCTCTAATTTTGCTGAAGCTTAAGGCTTTCGAAATGTTCTTTATCCTAAGCTGGATTAGTCAAGTCCAAGAAGGACAAAACAAACACACTCCCGAATTATGCAAATAATTATCAAGTGTGTTGCATGCAAGTTTGAAACAGTTATAGACGAGCGCAATTTTGCGAAAAACTGTCCAAAACTCATGCATGCCATCATATACACATATAAACACATGCATAAATTTCAAAAATGATTCCATTTGCCAAACTTTGCAGCACCTTTAACCCATTTTGTGTTTGTTTGCTATTTGGTTACGATAACTGATATAACTGTAACTGGCATATATATATATATGTATATGTCTGGCTGCTACAGTGTGTGCTAGAGCATAGGCTTATGCTTTTAAAACTTTTTATCTACAATTGGCATGCATTAAAAACTTTCAGCAAATCCATTTGAAAGCTAATGCTTTTTGTGCGAAAACTGCTTATATACACATATAATATATATCACACTAAGCTCAGTAAATATTTACTAGCTAAATAAATAATTCGTATGGTTTTAAGCACTAATTTTTTTCTAGGAAAATTTATTAGAAATATTTGATTACAAGTGAAGTTTTTGTTTTATCGATATTTTTCGCTTTGAGTATGCTAAACAAAGCCGGAAGAGCAGTATACTAGGTTTCAAAAAGTCTCATTCGCCCTTTGTGTTTAAATTCAACATTTTTTCTGAATTTTTTAATTACTTTGGTTTGTTAAGTAAGCTGAAATTGGAACTATCGCCTAATTGTAGGCAACATTTAATTGATGTTGTGTAAAATAATAAATATACTTTGCGTGCAATTAGGCGTACTGTTATAAGTAATTTATGATTTATCAAAGTTTCACACCCAATTTCATATTTTCTTTTCTGCTAATAATTATCTGATTATCAGAGTACCGACTAATTTTCACCACACTGACTTTTTATAAAGAGAGTGTAAATTAAATAAATGTTTCCTTTCAAACTCATAAACTGACAGCTGTTCTGAAAACGAAATACTATAAATATTGTCTACAATTAGGCGTACTGTTCTTTATCGAAGTTATGCACCTAATGTTTTCTATAATTAACGCAAATATCGGACTATTTAGTCCCAGTAAAGTCWAAATGCATTTCATAAGCGAATCTCTGAGACATCTGTCATTTTTTTTTTAATAAAGGCAACCAAGAGCTTATGAAATCTCTTCAAATACTGCCTCAAGTATTTTTACTACATGAACTGGAGAACTTTTTAATTTGAGGATATATCTTCATAAACTTTGGCCTGGATAATTTTTTGAGACAATATTGTAAAATTCGAAAAAATTGTTGGGGTTGGATCACTATAGCATATAGCTGCAATACAAACTGAACGATCAAAGCCGTTCTTTTGTATTATAGCTTCTTTGCAAACGAAGTTAATGGATTTTCTTATGGCAACTTAAAAATGAACCTCTATTCTGCAAATAACTGTTCTATTCTGCGTTAACGATAACTGTGATCAGTATGAGCCCACTAAGTCACTTTCCTTAAGGTCGCATAGCGCTGTTAATATTTAGTGCTTACAAGACCCATATATTACATAATTTCCCCAACGAAATACACTTGTTCTCGTTAATGTCTAGCCACCTGTGTAGCAATAAATAGGTCAGCAGCATTTTGTGTGCGCTTCATGCCTAAGCGCCAACACCTTGGCATACACAGGAGACACTTTTGCTTGGCGCCTTTATTCATGGCGTTTATGAACCGGACAGTGACAAGATAAAAATTTAGCACAACCAACTAAGTCCACAAGCGAGAAAAAGTTGGAAGTTGGTAAATACGAAAACAAAGGAAGAAAGGACAAGGACACCGAAAAGTGTGGCCGGCGACACATAAAACGAAATGTGGTGCTGGCACTTAGGCGGGCGGATACATATATATTAAGTTATATAGTAAGTATATATATATATTATATGTATATATTATGTATTATATGTATATAAAGGTATACGTGCCTTTGTGCGGGCGTTAATCAGCAGCCGCTTTAGCTTTGTGAATCCGTAAAGCAWCAGCCATAGACGTCTAAAACGTCCAAAGTTGTGTTAAAACTACGCTGTCAGCGTGTTGTTGTCATTGTTRTTGTTATATACAAGTATTATGCGTTATTTTGACAYTCGTTAGAATTTTTGTTATTTTTCTTTCATGCCTTTGTGCTTGCGTTGGCAGCGAAAACCATTTAAGTTTCTTATCTTTGCCGGMGCGGCAAGTAAGCTTTGAAATTTGCATGTTAGTAGCTGTTGTTGTTGCTGTTGTTACTGTTGCAACATAATTTAAACTTCTGCCAGTTGAATTTAGTTTCAGCGCTGACAACGCTACAATGTTTGCTGTAGTTGTTGTTGGCTGTTTGTTTTTAACGGCTGCTGCCAAGGTGTCCTCCCGCCTGTCAGTTTGTTTTATCTCTTTGTAGCACTTTTATTATTACACTTATTTGCCCACGCCGAGGCAGCCCGCATATATATATGTGTGTATGTGTCGCATTGCGTTTATCTTCATTGTGGGTGTTTTGCGCATTTTCTCTCATTCGCTCGCCCTTGGCACGCGCATCGGTGGCACATATCTGCGTGTCGCGATTTTTGGAAATTAAATTTGAATTTTTATGCTTTCGCGTTTTCATGTTTATTGTCTTACGCGCTGACTCCAGCTGGGTCTATAGCGTTTACCGTTGCTTGCTCTCACTTGTGATGTGCCACCTTCTTCGCTGACTTTACCTCGTTCTCCTCGTTTTGTGTTTAAATGCTAACTTGTATTTAGCAGTTTGAATTCCCTTTATCTTGCAAGTCAGTCCCTTTCGCTTTTACGATTGCCTTTTGACTTAATGTTTAAGCTTCAAATTGCTGCTGTAATGCTTGTTATTATTGCTTCAACGCCCGCTTTATATTAACAGCGCCCTTGTCTATTGTTTGTTTTGCTTTTGTTGCTTTTATTGCGGCTTTGCTGCTGGTGTTGCTGTTGCTGCTGCGTGTTGCCAGCTCTTAGCTCTTTTTGCTTGCTGTTGTTGTTATTGTTGTATTAGTCAACGCAATCATTACAATGCTCGGCATAAATTATAATTTCCGTCATTAACATATTTGCATAAATAAGCAATACCAGCCATGCTCGAGTTACACTTGCCGCCGCGAAGAACATTTCACAACAACAAATATCCAACATGGAAGTATTCTTTATATAGCACCCACACATACATATCCTAAGTTATACATACACTAGGGTGTGCATACAAAGTGGACACCAATTTGTAGCGGACSCTTCTGCAATTTTAGTACACCATGTCGTATGAGCAACGTAGAATTTATAAGGCACTTGTTTGAGTACTCAGTACAATTGATGCATGACTTTAACTGCGTACAACTTTTGGAGGCGTGGTTTTATGGAAAAGATTTGTAGGACACTCTTGTTGAAGCCGCGTTGTATTTTGTATTAGAATAACACTTTTCGAAGTTGTTTCTTTGCTTTGGCGATAAAAAATTTAATGCAAAATACCCAAAAATTCCATATTAAATCCATAAGAAAAGTAAAATGATTTATCAATAAATAGTTTTTTTTACAATGGATAATTTTTAAGGTTAAAAAAAGATAGTTCAGCGAATATCAGCAAAAAACGACCTGCTGCGAAATAAGGGCCACCCTCGTATACTCAAACATACACAGTTACATATGCATATATTTCCCAAGGCTTGCGAAAATGACACGGATTCAAAAATCAGCGCTGCTTTAACAATTTAAGAGCCACCTACTTAAGAAATCACGCAGAGGAGTTCTCTTCAGTCGTCATGCAATACGTCTGCTATTCTCACTGGCAGTATGTGTAACTGTGGACACCAATTAGTTAAGGAATATAGATAAGTAATGCGAAAATCGGTGTGTGTTGAGAATTCATGTTAACAATCGAATTTCTGCTAATGAAAATAAAATAGAAAACTCATCGAAAGAAATATCAATGCTGAAGAAGTCATATATTMAAAAAATCGATAGATAAGGATAAAATTTAGATAGCTTAAAAATTAAATTTTTTTATTATATTATATTAAATTGTTTTTAAGAGTTTATTCAAGAAAGAGACTGGAGCTCAAATTAAAGTAAGACTTTAAAATAGTTTGTGTTTATATTTTTATAAGTTTTCCGTGCATTCTCCAATCAAGCTTATTATTAATTAGTGTTCATTTGAAGCAAAGGTTATGCAAGACACAATGATTTGGTCGTTTTAKTTTAAAATTTCACTCAAAGTGGTAAAAATAAGAAAAGCCGTGCACTTCGGTTGAACCGAAGTTATAAAAGCCTTGAAGTTACATTCCTTATGGCATAAAGTGGTATAAAAAGAGCTTTGTTTTGATTTTATATGCTATAGAGGTTCGATGTGAATATTTCCAAAATTAAAGCGCTTTCTTGGAAAATAATACGTGCTAAATTGTATGAAGATACCTTGTCAAATAAAAAAAAATTCCCATACCAGAACTGAATTTTGAATGGTCTGTTTGTATGGCAGTTTAATGCTATAGTGAGCCGATATCGGCGGTTCCGACAAATGAGCAGCGGCTTGGAGAAAAATGGATTTGTATAAAAATAAGTACAGTTAGGTAGCTAAATCGACTCAGCTCGGCACGCTGATCTGTTATATACTAGATGATCAAAATGAATGAAAATTCATAAATTTTTTTCTGTAAGTTGTACTGTTAGTGACATATATGCTAAATTTAAAGTCAAAATATTCATTARTATTTGATATACGCGTCGTTTTGTGAGGCTCTAAAAGWAAATTCTTCGATTTCTATTATGTCAACAAAAAAGTGCGATAATAYACCATCTCATATTGCACTGTTACTCGTGATCATTTCGCCACATTTTCAACTARTATCGTGCCGCAATCACCGTATTCGCCTGATTTAYCTTCGTGTAACTTCTGACTCAGCAAATTCTCACAACCACTCCGAGGACACCGTTTTGACTCAACTGAGGATATAATAGCGAGACCTGCGAATATTAGAGAAGTGAATCATTGATCAAATAAAAGGTGTGTAGCTTTGCTAAAATGCCTAGTTGTAGGCAACAAAATTGCAGTATTTCAATGCTATTGTAGTAGGTAAAGCGTTGTCTACTTTTAGGATGCTACTGTTTTGTGATCATTTTCAAATCGAKTGTAAAAATTATACTATATGATAAYAATTTAATAAATTATAAGATTCTAAAATCTATTAATAATTTCGTCGAAGCGGTTGGACTGTTCGGCTCGAATTCCGCACGACCGCCTTAGACATATTTGACAGGTAAAAGTAGAGATAAGAAGGTTTTTGATAATAGTTTTGACTCTAAATAAACTCTGAAGGTAAAGTTTTCCATGAAAATTTACTCCTATTTTATGAAAAAAAAAAAAAAAATTAACTACACACTGATGACTATTATCATCTAATGTGATTATAAGTTTTTATTTTAGGGATGTGAGTTAATTTAAAATAAAAAATATTTAGCACTAAAACTTTTCAATATGAATTGGTCAAGTTTAAAATCTGTCATTTCATTAATAAAGGACATTATTTATATTTATTTATCCTATAGAATGCTCTTGAAAAAAAGAGTTTTACCGATTTGCAACTGGATACGAGTACAATTCAATGCGGATAAAAAGTTTACCTTTTAAGAAACTTTGAGGATTATTATTTGTTCATAATGCCTTTGAAGATTTTTAAAGAAACTATACTTTTAAGATTATTTAAATTGAAGTAAAGAAAAAGATAAAGTATGTATATACTCGTCTGATATGTGGCTTAAGACTTTAGCTGGTCTTAAATTAAAGTTAGGACTTTCGGTGTCATARAAAATATTCAAGCCTCTTGTCCAAAGCGCCCAATTCATAATATTCTAACTTAATATAATGGGTCATTAAGAGCTTTTCTTTCATGAAATAAAACTTCCATTTACTTCTGCTATGAAAATAAGATTTTTGTGGCAAGCAGCAGAACAATTCCTCAAATAATAACCAAAACATAATRAGCCAAAGTAATGAAAGTGGAAAGAGGAGAAAAGAATCCGCTCTGTGACAAAAAATTTTCATAGAAGCAGGAAAAAATTAAATTTTATTTCCATGCTTCTGAAATCCAGAAATAAATTTTTCTAAAAGATCTTTTCGAATGATTTTCTTAACGCACACATGCAAAACGCGTCCACGTCATATCTAATTTCCTTTCACAAATGTACTTACATATACATATGTGCATATATGAATGTTACAATGTGCCTTAAATGTGTTTTATATGCAAACACTTACACACACATACAAATGTGCATGTATTTATTTAAATATTTTTCTGCTGACCACGCTCAATTTGTATATTTGTCCCTGCTTATTCAACTGTTAAAGCGAATATCTGAACGTATAGACCTGGGTGTGTGTGTGTGTGTGTGTGTGTTGAAAATAAAAGCGTAGAATGAAGCTGTGAAGCGCATTAAATAAAACACTAATGTGGGTGAACAGTTGTACGGCGGATATAAGCCAAGGACAATGGTGGACATGCCACGGATGCAGCAGCAAGCAGCAGAAAGGCAAAGGCAATCACAAAGGATGGGTTTGTTGATTCACTTGCTATTCGCTATTTGCTGCTTGCAAATGTAAATGTGAATTACTTAGTTTGCATTTCACTGTTTATTTTCAACACTTCTGCTTTGCYCCCCTTTCTTATGCTTGAAAGATATTCACTTCAGCGTGAGCCACTACAGCGTGAGTTTCAAAACTTCGCAAGAGAAAAAATCGTTTGTTTTTTTATTTCTTTGGGGGAGTTAAATGAAATCAACTATATATAGTATATTTGTATTTTGTTTTTCTCAGTTGTTTGATGTCGTTTTTCTGTATATATTTCTTTGTCACTGTGACTTTTAAATCAACTATKCCAGAGTTCAGGTGTCAAATGTAAATATTTTGAACAATTGTTGTAACTTTGGAGTTGTTAAATGTATGTATACCGCTACAATTATTTAGAGGTCGAGCTAAATTAGCTTACTGTTGTTGTCTTATACTAGAAACCAGCTATAAGTATTTTTGTGTGTGAAGATAAATAAAGATTAAAGAGGGAATTCAAAACAAATGGTACAATCTCTATGACGAATTGAGCGGACWAAAACCACGCGTGTCTAGTAYACAGGCCAAGAAGAAAWTAATATAACGGTATTTGCATGAAYACTTTAGAGTATGCCACCTTATGATCAAAAMTTGTCCAWATCCAACAAAAACTGTTCAAGCCCTTAGAAACCGAATATGTGGACCTCAATCCCAACGGTTGACTTTTGACCGAAAATAGCGGTCAACGTGTGMGATATATAATTCAAATTCAGAGAGAATCCTTTCCTGRCAATAATAACTCAGTGTATCAAAGGTCAAAGATTAATCGGGACAATATTTCCTGGAGCACTTATAAATCTAATATAAAGATTTTCGAACTTCCGGCTACCGCATATATTGGCCTAATATGCTTATCTTACGCAAATTAAGAGATCGTGTTTTACTTATAACAGTGTAACTTTGTGCCAAAGTAGATGAAATTGGGCGAAAGCATGACTTAGCACCAATATAACTAATAGCAGGATTTTCGATCATKTCGATCGACTTTATTTTCCTAGCACTCAATATCGCTGAAATATCGAACTGAAATTTTGCTCMCATCTCCTTAGCGCAAAGAAGCTGGTSATTTGACGGAACCGCCAAAATCGGACTAMTACAGCATAYAGCTGCTGTACAAACTGAACGATAAAAATTAAGGCCTTGAACAGACAATTTTGTTCAGATCGAACAATTGTAGAATATACTTGTATTTGCCATACAAACTGAGCGAACACAATCAACGTTCTCTTAAAGGAATCAGATAGGTTCTAATTCGTTACAGGTAGTTGGTACTCCTACTACCACTAAATCAACAGAATTTATGAATAGATCGTTTTATAGATTACTTTGTTTTATCTTTTGCACATTGTTGTTGTAAATAATATTTTTTTCGTGTTCAAAATATATAAGGAGTTACAATACTTACTTATATGTAGTATGATACATCGATCGACATGCAGGACCGGAGRGAGAAAATCGTTGCAAGGGGATGGTATAGGATGCGAAATAGCCCACGATYTCCCCTCTTCCCTCAGTGAATTTATATCCAACTTTCAGTAAACTTTAGAAGACAACGCAGTTAGCATCTGGGGYTCCCGCGGTATGATACATTGAAGGAGGTATCGATAGTGAGGTCGCAGATTCTGTTAAAATCCGTGTCAAGCGCAGGCGTCTTAAACGATTACTTCTTCTCTTGGACCTATATATTTACCTCAATCTGGTATTGCAAAGGACCAAAATTGGTGTACGCATGACTTATTMGCCTATCAGTTTAACTTAACCTAACCTAACCTTCAGTAAACAGTAACATGTTTAGCATTTTCGCGTAAGTAGAYATCTGTGGCTCAAATTGTTGGTATTACGAAAGAAATCATAAGAAAGCCTTAAAATTTCTTATCAAAGAGGTTTCTACTTCAAAATGGATACCTCCAAAAATTCCATTTAACGCTTACTGATCCAACTCAACAATACTTTAGTTTGCTCGTTTTGCAACTTCAGCTAAATAATATCTTTGGCCATGTTTTAAAAAGGTAATATCTGCGTGGAAAGTAAAATATGTTAACTTATATTTTAATATCGAGAAATCGAGCTTCTAAAATTAACTTCTACACATAAGATGTTTAGATATGATTTTTGGGGTCATTGAGATAAAATAAGTCTGTAGTTTTCTCTTATACTATATTTTTACTACAAAGTCATCAAAATCCATGAATTGATTACATTATTATACATTTCAAAATGCTTCAGTAGTCGAAATATTTGTAATTTCCTAGAATCTTCTTAGAACTACATAATAAGAATATTATGATTTCCAGATAGTAAAACAATCTAAATGCTTACGGTTATGGCATTCCAGCAGCATTTGCTGAACACTACATCAATTGCATTTAAGTTTAAACAACAATGAAATTACCTCGAGGCCAACAAAAGTTTGGCCAATTTCACTACTCTTCTAAGCAGCTCAAAYCATGCTGTCCGCATGCCCGTAGTTTTCTATGTTGCTGCCATTTACTGTTGATATTAAATGCATCATTAAATGCTTAATAGGCATTGAGACCACTTAAATCTCCGCACACATTATCAGCACTGTTGAGTACAATGTGAATGTGGCCAACACCAAAACAACAAAGCACCACAAATCCTATGTGCACAAGGAAGTATATATTAACTTGAGTACACCTACACATAAATATATATATATATATATGCATATGTATAAGTTATATACAAGTTATATTCAAGTCTATATATTTGCGCGAGTAGACCCAAAAAGCGCCGTGATTTTAATTGAGATTGYAGTCATAATGACAAGAAGTAATGGCAGCAGCACAATGCGTTTGAGAATATATCCTTGCGTCTATATGTGTAGAATATATGTATGCTTACGTGTATATATACACACTTATAGATTCATATGTCTATGTATATATTTAGAGAAGAAATGTATGCTAGTGAGCATAAGAGTGTAGAATTTCATTGTGATCCCTTCATAAGGCATAAATAGCATCCTTTGAGTTGAAGGGTGAAATATTTATTTTGGAAACCCTTTTGTTATTCTTGTGCAMGAATAGGATTAAGTAAATAGAAATATTAAAGTTATGATATCTTCAGAAAGTAAAATAAAACTTTATTTCAATAATTTCCAGTTAAARAAGATACAAACATGATAGTTGCTAAGCTTGTACCTTCATAATATGAGCTGCAACTTGGATTGGAAATAGAATTTTTTTTGGAAGAGAATTTTTTTTACTAATAGACATTTCCGATTTATTGAGAGAAAAACGATTTTTTTAAGGTTTTGATTAAATTGAAAGCCAAATATTTTTTTGAGTTGCTCACTAATGTACTGAGTACAACAGTTAATCACCTTCGGAAATATCGTTTTTATTTGCATAGCATAAAAAAGCTTCATTTACAATCAAAGTTAAATATTCCTAAGACAATGAAATATTAATAATTTYAATTTGTCATAACTGTAAATAGTTTTGTTAAAAATTTGTCTGCGCAGTGTTTTGCTTTTACCATGGAATGAAAGCT
>NW_017536653.1:181753-183511 GCF_001853355.1 Bactrocera latifrons | reverse complement strand
AGATATAAAACACTACACTAAATCAACAGAAAAATAGAGAAAAATGCGTAAAAAAGCAAAAACTATTTTGAAAAATTGCATTTCTCAAGCGGCTAGTAAGCTCAGATCGCCACGCATTGCTGGCTGAAAGTTCTGCATGAGACATTGTTAATAATATGGAAACGTCCACGTATGTGTCTGGTCGTACAGCATTAAAACTGCCAGCTATTTTTGTGGATAAGGTAAGTAATGCTATGGGCATGTTAACCCCGATTGAGGAAGCAGGGAGTAAATACACGTTTACCTACAAGTTAGGCAGAGATGACAACGTTCACCCACACTGATGGCTATAGAAAATTAGTAATTTGTTGACTAATGTTGAAGTAGACTTCCTCACATATTGCACGAATCTCTGGAATGCATCACGAGTGAGCTTGCCAAGCAAGTATATATAGTGCGTCATCTCACTAATGCCAAAAATGATATAASAATTTCACCAATGTCATAATATTTTATTGACCTTGAACGCAGCGTCAATAACACACAAATTTACAATGTCAAAACGMTCTGTCGTGCAAGTGCATGTTTCGAACTATCATGGAAATTTGATAACGTAATGTAGTATCATAGAGGCGTAGAGTTCGGGTATATGCAGTGATTCTGAAACAAACCTTTTAAATGTGCACAAAATCATCTAAAATCTGATTAAACTGAATCGAAAGAAATAGCAGCCTGCTATATACCCATCTTATCTTAACCTTCATAGAAGTGTTCTTCAAGTATCCATAGYGAAAACTCACTACTGGCATTCTTTGTGTTGAGTCAACCAATTTTTTTAACCGATCCCAAACTTTAACTTGGAAACCGAATTTAACTGAATTCTGCAGTATCTTTAACAACGGTGATGATATTTTTTTCTAATGACTCGTTAGCTAAACTTTCCAAAGTTTAATGCCAAGATCGCATTAGAGATTATTCTCCACCTTTCAAATTAATTTTACCTCACACTTACCTAAAATAACTGAGGAAACATCTCAACACCCAGCTAGCTAGAAAAATAAATTTTCAACCAATCTATTTAAAGTCTAAAGTCTTACTATGACAGAGCGCATGAAACTATCTCCTAAGTAGCTGCTATGCTTTATCATACACAGCTGTAACGCTGAAGCCCCTAATTCTTCTCATAAGTAACTTAATTACTCACTTGCAAGCGTAACGTTGATGTCTATACTTATATAATCACACATGTATGCGTATGCATATATGTATATGTGTTGCAAAATGTTTGTATGCGTGTGTAGGTATGGTGCAATGGGTATAAATGTGGCTGTGTTTATATGTTTGTTGAAATAATTAATGCTACTCATATGACCTAAGGGAAAAGTTTAAGCTACACATACTACCAGCTGTGCGAGAGCAAGCGCCTGTGTGTGGGTGTAGGCGGGTGTAGGTGTGTGTAAGTTATGCTGTTATATAAATAAACACGTCTACTTTAGTTGTGGTGATAAAAAGTTAATTGAATGTAGCATAAATTGAGGCGCTCAATGGTGTTGGGAGCAATAAATTCTGCTTCCAAGCTGTGAGCTGTGTGGGAGTGTGTGGGAGAGTAAGAATGCGAGTAGCTTGAGTGAAAAGTGTGAGAAATAAAGTTTTTAAAACATCCTATAAATGAGCTTAGTTGCTGTTTAGGTTTAGGTTATTAAATATGTAGTGGAAGATAGTTTGATGGTGTCGGTTTTCATATGAATTTGAATTTTCATATGGCGATTTCACAGCATT
>NW_017536653.1:177425-181429 GCF_001853355.1 Bactrocera latifrons | reverse complement strand
GAGCATTTTGACGTCAGTGCAATAATATTTTGCCTCATTTCGAAATAATATGTGAATGTATCTTCTACAGTGTGMAATTGAACAAAATAATATTGTCAATCGATTTTTAATATCACTTGATCAGCATATGGTCCTCTATTTCTTATATGAATTGAGTTTAATTCTTCTCTCCGGTCTTAAATTGTGACCATCGTAGCCTTTTTTGTGTATTATTTTAAAAGCAGATTGTAATCATTGCTATAGTGCGCGTGATGAATGAAAAAATTATGGAAAAAGTGTTAAAAAGAACTCGTTTTGCGGTGAGCGTCCTAGAAATAGTCCAAATAAACGGTGAAGAGCCGAAACAATAACTGAAATATGAAAGTCAACCCTTTTTTTACAAATGTTCAATATTTACATAGGCACCATATAAATAATTAAAAGGGTGATATCTACTTGCAAGTCAGTAGAAACACGTTTTCTTTTGAATTTTAATAAATCAATGAAATTAATTTAATAAATAAATGAGTGAATAAACGCTTACAGAATTTATTGTAATTCAATAATCAGTGATTWAATAAACAAAAAATGGTATTTCCTTGATACTGTTATATTTTATTTCGCAACAGCTAAAATTATATTAAAAATATTGCTAGATGAGATATGTGTGGCAAACCATTTAATTAAATAAAAACGATTCCATTTAGTTTCACTAACAAATATTTCACGTATTTTTATCAACTTGAACAGTTCAAAAATGCCAAAAATAGGAAAAGGCTGTTTGAATTGATTTTGGAATTGCTGCGGCATACCCCAAAAATAGATTTCGAAGCAGTTTCGTATATAAATAAAATTCACTGTTCGTTATATTCGGTTAAAAACTTGCTAGTATTGGCTCGCTTATATCTATTTTTGGCAATACTACTTTCTATTAATATGACACTTACTATTGAAATGTACCCAGAACTACATTATGGCAACTCACATACAATCGCCAGTCATATGGAATAAAATCAGTCAGATCTTCGAAAGTTCTGATATTAATTATTTGGGAGATTGGCATTATGAATAAAACATGCTCTGTAATTTTCATTGCAATAACTCAAATATTAGTAGATATATYCAGCTAAAGCTACTTAGAAGTTCGAAAATCTTTATATTAAATATATTGGATCTAAAAAAAGTACTCATCGAATTCAACTTCTTTTTGAAACATAATCATTTTAATATAAGGAAAGAATTCTCTCTGAATTCCAATTATATCTCTTACAAATTGGTCGATATTTTTTGTCAAAAGTCTACTGAAAGTCCTGGTCCTGGTCCATTTCAGTTCGATTTGAACAAGTTTTAACCACCATTGGGCATGCTTCAAAGGCACTATTCGTTTTATGTCGTTATATTAATTGCTTCTTGATTTGTGTAGAGGAAAGTGCCAGTTCCAAAACAAATTTTAAGTTTTGGTGTATTGGTTGCAGGCGTGGTTGTAGTTTGATTTCGCTCATTTTCGCACTGTAATATARGAATGCTAAAATAATGTCATGCTCCAAATTTTCTTGAAATGGTGAAGCAGGTTCTTAGATACATATATTATTTCACATAAAAAAGGTAAATGTCGAGCCCATTATAATTTTGACCTTGGCTCTTATAAAACTATCTAACGCCATCTTTTGGGTAAAATTTAATTCGTCGAGAGCATTTAGTTATGGATTTTAGAATTTTTTTTACCGTTATATGGGTATTGAGCGGGGTTATGATCCGATTTCATTCGTYTTCRCACTGTCTATAGGGGTTCTCATAATATTTATCTTGATCGAATTATACGGTTATTCTAACTATCTATTAGGATCAAGACCATGCATTTAACATTTTTAAAAATTCACGGACGTACAGACAGACCYCTCGTCGTCCTGCTCATTTATGTTTGCATAACCTTATATATATGATGCTTAGTTCTTGATCATTTTATGTACATATCCCTATACACACTTTGCTTCATTGAATATAAAGACGAATGATGTTATTTTAAAGTTTTATGGTAACTCTCACAATTGTATGAAAACAATTTTTTTCTAAGGTAAGGAAAGAAACAAATTTCCGTTTCTTCCCAATAATTTTTTGTGATTCCATTATTATTGATAAGTGTGAATATTCGCTTTGGCATTGAGTTGGTGCATTGAGAAGCATGTCTGGGGTTATTAAATTAATGTATCAAAATAGTTGTTTTCAGCTCAGAAATTGTTTTAAATTGACAATAGTGCTTGTAAAACTTTCTTACCGGCAATCCCCCATTCCCCCAATTTTGCAGATGGCTGTGTACTATAYACAGGGTATCCTTCTCCGTACTCCGAACTATTCATTCGGCAAGAAGGGAATGTYAACGGTACAGTATTAGAATTTGAAAATCCGTCCCATGCTATAAGTGAGCCTTCGCCGAAATTGCGCTGTGCAAAATATCGCGGGTCCAGAAGGATTGTCTACTTTGTCACAACTATATTCTTCAAAATTTTATTTTTCTGAACCTTACCTGACGTCAGTCTTCATTCATAGGATTTCGGGTAAAACTGAGACGRGAGACTTTATGGTGTGATTTCAAAAGAGGCGCTTTCTGCATTTGCTCACGTACAAAGTTASGACTTCGTTTCATCGCRCGCCAAATKCTTGAAACAGATCCAGAAATTTGRTTCTCTKTATTMATTTTCCGTATTAACGTCGTTTATTTGTTAGCTACACTTCAGAGTWGCGTAAAAAACTGAAATTATCACCAAAATTTATTATTCCTTCGATTATTGCTGGCCAAAAATATCCAATATTCAAAAATTAAAATTCGATCGATATAGCCATTACAAGAAATTGTATCCAACGGTTCTGAAAACAGCTTTTCCAAAAACAAGATGCGTTTTAAAATTTGACGATCCGTTTACACTAATATAWGCAATTTTGACGAACACGCTTTCATATCGGAAGCTATACATACCATGTTATCAACACCAACATACCAACAGAAAAAACGGCGTATATACCCTGTATATACTTTGTTTTGGCACTTTGATGTACGGCCAAGTAAAAAATGCGAAATTTCACAACACAAAAACCTTGCGCTCATAAATAGTTGCGCTGATTTCATATAATTTTTTGAACAAAAATTGTATCTAGAATAAATAATAAGCGGCAACAAGTTTYATATGCAAATTGTTGTGATTGAATTAAACTAAGTCAAAGTAAAAGTTGCGTTACGCTTCAAACTACAGATGCATTACACTTTGTTGGCATGCGGAAATTCCACTAAAGCGAAGCTAATTTTCAGCAACAAAGTTGGCATTTCAGCAGCAGCTAAAAGCTACACACACATACATATACTATATATTCATAAAAATAGTTACACATACATATACATAAGAATAATRTTTAGCTATAACAGCGAAATGCAAATTTTGCAGTAAGCAGTCGCTTGGCCAGCTCGCCGTTTGCGCTTTAATTAATGCCAGGAAAATGCCGTTTTTTTGCCTTTGTGCTCCCCTGCTGTATTTATTCTATGAAATAGTTAAACGGTTGAGTGTAGTAGATATATATAACTTTAAGCGACCACATTTTACTAATTGTAATTACTACTACATGAATATTTATACAAATATGTATACACATTAGGGGGGCTCAGCATTTTTTTAAAAATATTTTTTTATTATAATTTAGATATTGTGAAAATATTGTCGGAAATGACGAAAAAAGATGTTTTGATAAACTTGCATAGAAAGGTTAAACTTTACTAAAATAAAAAAATATATATATCTATCAAGTATTATATGGCAGAGAGAGTTTCTGTACTCTCTATCGGCTGTCTCTTATACACATCAGATGTGTATAAGAGACAGACTATACACAGGGTATCCTTCTCCGTACTCGGAACTATTCATTCGGCAAGAAGGGAATGTTAACGGTACAGTATTAGAATTTGAAAATCCGTCCCATGCTATAAGTGAGCCTTCGCCGAAATTGCGCTGTGCAAAATATCGCGGGTCCAGAAGGAT
>NW_017536653.1:172733-177408 GCF_001853355.1 Bactrocera latifrons | reverse complement strand
CCCACCCTAATATTCTATATATCTACATTTCTACAAATAATGCGTACTTACGCTTATAATAACTGTATAGCTTTAAATATATATAATTAAATCAACTTACCCCACTCCCTCCACCAGCACCAGCACATAGACAGACACACACATACATGCATACATTTTCATTTACATTTTCTAAAATCAGCGAAGCATTCAAGAGCCAGCCAGCCAGCAAGGAAGTGAAATGAAAGAAACAACAAAAACCAAAAAAAAATCGGAAAAAACAAATAATAAATAAATACCAACAAAAAAGGAAATAAATAGTTATAATAAAATAAAAGAAAAAAATGAAAATAAAATAAAATGGTGCAGCAGAAAACCGAGCGACTGTGAGCCAAGTTGTAGTAGTGTGTGGATGTAGTGGCATAGACTTTGCCTTGGACTGGTTGTCATCTTGCTGGTCGGTCATGTTCTGAATAATTCATTTGCGTATAATTAGTGAAGGACGCTTGCCGCACCGACGACCGAGCGTTGATTGTACGGACTGTCACAAAAGCGGCTACCAGCGGCCACTACATAGCCTATGTAAGCATGGTATATACTACATACATAGGTATGTCTGCGCCGACATTTGGCCGCCAAAAAATTTGAAATTCGTTTGTTGTACTCAGTTTAATGTTGTTAGTAATATATAATTACTTTAGCTGCTTTTGTTGTTGCTATTGTTTTAGGAGTAATTTTGCTAGTGCTTGTGCTTCTAGTACTTGCGGTAAATGGAATTGTAAATGAAAATGATAATAGTGATGGCAATGTAGCACACGCACACACAGGCACAGACAATGAAACACACATTTAAATATATATGTATTTATGTAATACTCACTTATAAGTAGCTATGACATTTGCGGTGTACCAGCCCGTTAAGCGGTAACGGSAGTTGTGCGAGATTTTGTGCAGTAATATAATATGACGTAAATACAGGGGAAGTTGTAGTTGGATCTCCATGACAACATATTTTGTTTAGATATGACAAGCAATTTTAAGCGATGTATTGGAATTTAAGCTTTCAACAATTAGTTTTTGTTGTTTCAAGGWGGATACCATTCACCCTAAATACAAGTTGTTTAACAACTAATGAAGGTGAGTCGATATGGCTTGAGGCTCGTAAAGTGACTCCCGGCAAAGGGACTCGCACAAAGTCTGAGTATGAACTTTAGTATAAATAAAGACGTCTAAATCTTCATGATAGTTATATAAGTGCAGACGCACGTTTTATGAGAGTACGAAAAGGCCATTCACAAGGGATCTATTTGATTTTACGCTTTGCAAAACTTCACTTAAATGTTCTGAGCAAGCTACCTCTGCCACTCAATTACTAAACCTTGAAAAAGGTACACTAACTTTGCCACGAAGTTTGCAAACGCTAGAATGAATTAATGGAAATTGGTGCTTGAGAATCGATGACTAATAGTCAGAAATTTTACTTTCATCGCTGGCATATCGGAAGGATCAGTGAAAATAGTTTTGAAAGATAAATTAGGCCTAAGAAAAATGTCGATTGGTTCCACTTTCACTCCGAATTGAGTTTGAAAACAACGTCGCGCTAATGTCTGTGAAACAATACTTTTCGACTACCAGTATGACATGAAATGTTTTATTACTGGCGATGAGTTCTGAATCTATACTTACGACCCTGAAAAAGCTATTTAATCGTCCGAATCTCGTGACRAAAGTGAGTGGAAAGCGAAAAAACCATGTCAAAGCAGGTCARAAAACAAGACTACGTTGACAGTTTTCTCCGATTATCGAGTTGCAGTGCACTTCAAACTGCTTTCGAACGGCCAAAACGGTCAACAAAGAATGCTCTTTGAGTGTTATGCGTCGTTTGTGCGAAGCTATCGTAAAACTGGCGGTAGTATGGGGCGACAACTCTTGGTTTCTGCACCACGATAATGCACCGTCGCATACTGCATTGATTCTTCGTGAGTTCAACATCGTGCCGCAACCACCGTACACGCTTGATTAAGCTCCGTGTGACTTCTGACAATTCAGCAAACTCAAACGAGCGCTCTGGGGAAATCGGTTTAAGTCAATTGAAGGTTATTCTGGAAGCTAGCCATAACAACTGTTTCAAGTGTTGGAAAAAAATTTGAGATTGGTAGACTTAAAGTTTATACGAAGGTCACTTTTCATATTTCGGGATTTGGCAGTCCTAGCTATGTGATAATTCGCAACTTTATCGTAAAATTTGAAATTTTTGATGTCTTACATACTCAGAACGTTATTCCATAGGAGCGCTATATGAGTTTTTTACAGTGTTTTGAAATATTCATTCATCTCGTTTGAAAGATGGAATTCAATCGCGAACACTTTTGCGCTATTATTTGTCACAACTTTAGGGGTGAATTAAATCAGTAACGGCGCATCGATGAACTTAATTCAAATATTGGCGATGAAGATTTATCAAAGACCAGTGCTTGTCGATGTTATGGTGAATCCAATGGTGGTTGCAGATCACTCCAAAGTGAATTTTGGGAAGGTCGTCCAAAAGCCGCTTGTTTTCCGAAAACTATTGATGCTGTGCGCAAAATAATATTGCCAGATTGTCTTATGATCTATCATGAGATTGAGACGACTACGGCGTTAGTGCAACTAGCATACATTCAATTTTGCAAGGACATTTGACTGTAAACAAATTTTGTTTACGATTGCCACACAATTTGTCTATGGCTCAAAAACAAGCTCTTGTCGTTTGGACGAAAGAAAATGCGATGCTTCGAAGCACGTCCGTGACGTTTTTACAGATTATATCGCGTGGATTGCGCGTATGAGCTCGAAAGTAAACAGCGTCGACTGTATGGATGTTTCTAGATGAGCCGAATCCAACAAAATCTGTCTGTTTTTGTTGAAAAACTGAATATATCGCAACCATACCACTAGAACAACGCATAACAACAAATTCTGAGTGGTACACAAACAGTTGCTTGTTAGTTGGCTTTCAAGAAATCGGAGAAAACTAACCTCCTTCATCACGACAATGCGAACTCTCACCCATTGATTTAAATAACTRCAGTTTTGAGCACTYAAAACTTCSATTTGATGAATACTYCAGAATACTSCACCATATAGTCCTTACTTGGCACSGAATTAGTTCTTTTTCACTACCTAAAGGGACGGTTGATGCATTGAGAAGGCATGTTGTGAAGATACCCTAATCAGAGTGGCAAAAGTGCTTTGACAATTAGTCCATTKTGGAAACCAACAAAGCGATTTTCGATGATTAATTAACCGAAAATTCTAAATGATATGAGTTAAATCGAGGATTATTTTTTTTTATAGAATATGTAAGCTAGGTACAGATATAAAAATATCTTTGAGAATAATTTGCAGAATGATAGTGCTATATATGATATAAAGTCAAATGGAGATTGTGTTTTGATATGCTTATTAAATATTATTACTGAAATTTTTGTAAGAGATGTATGTGTACGAAGCCTTCTCTCAAAATCCTATTAAATTACATGAGAAGTTGAACTAGCACTAAGTAAATTTTTTTCATTTTATACAAAATCGGATTATATTATAGAAATATATTATATATGTGTAATCACCACATAAAAATAAATAACGCCGAACACTGATAAACTGTATTCTAAAAAAGTAACAGGCAGCACCAAACGGATTTCAAGAAATTTTAAGCCCACAACATCTCATGTTGCAAATTAATGATGACTAAATATAGTTCGGAATAATTAATCAGCAGTTTTACTTCTCCCAACGTTGTTGTTATTTTAAATAATTGTTAGGATAAGGTTTCTTCTATACACACTCATACATATATCAACTCCCACAGAGGCACTTCCGATTATAACGTATATAATTTTGCACACAATGTCAGAGCATATTAGCCGCCTAAATGACACGTGTCTARCTAAAGAAGTCTGCGAATTCATAGATGTCAGACTAGGTAACCATAAATATGCATTTGTGTCACTTAAGGACATTAGAAAGATGGACCAAGAAGATATTTATGAAAAATATTATATATAGTTAGGCTACAAGGGTTCTATGTGGAGTTATCTATATAAGTTGGAAGAATAAATAGAGATACAGAAAAAGAAGAAATGAGTCCGAGTTAGCGAAATGAATATATTATAATTAAAGTCGAAACGGAGTACGGAGATAGATCGAWAGATAGAGAAAGAGGAATATTAGTATAAAATTTGACATTTAAACCTTAGCGAAATGCCATAAATCTTAATATTTTCGACCCCTTAGCATAGTTTCAACGTCAGAAAATAGATTAGCGTTAAACTCAAAGCTAATAAATCTCATAATTACGTTTCTTATGGGTCACGTATTGCAACACCCTTTATGTATGCAAGCGGATGCTTCCGCTGTACCTTTGTGATTCGTTCGAGTTAATGATGGTCTTAAATGTAAGTATTAATAATACACAACTACGTGTGGACACGCGTGGAACGGAGTCAATTTTGCAAGGACATTTGACTGTAAACAAATTTTGTTTACGATTGCCACACAATTTGTCTATCGCTCAAAAGCAAGCTCTTGTCGTTTGGACGAAAGAAAATGTGAAGGCGGGACTTCGAAGCACGTCCGTGACGTTTTTACAAATGATATCGCGTGGATTACGCGTATGAGCTCGAAAGTAAACAGCGTCGACTGTATGGATGTTTCT
>NW_017536653.1:145122-172148 GCF_001853355.1 Bactrocera latifrons | reverse complement strand
ACCGTTAGACTTTTTCCTGTGCGAATATGTAAAGTCTGAAGTCTATGGGGACAATCCCGCTTTGATTCAGGCCTTGGAGCTAAACATCACATGTGTCATTCGCCAGTTATGARTCGAAATGTTCGAACGAGTCATCGAAAATTAGACTGAACTGATGGAATATCTGAGACGCAGCTGCGRTCAACGTTCGAAAGAAATAATCTTCAARAAATAAATGCCAAAGAATGTTATTTCGATAAACATTCCCAGTGACTCAACTTTGTAGTATTTTGTCTAACTCGAAWGAGTATCTGATGCTGATAAGCTCCCTTTGAGGACTCTCTGTTTGTTGGAAGTGACGGTAATCCAGTTTTTCGTTTGAGTTAGATTTTCTAAAGTAGCTAATAAACAGTTTTACTTTCAAACATTCTCAAATTCTTCGAATTTGCGTTGAAAAATTTTCTACTGGGGTTATTCAGTTGTTTGTTAACTTATGCGTCTCCGRATAAGCGTTCCCACTACTTATTTTCTGCTATAATATTTGTCAGTGGCGCGTGCATATATTTATATTTCCACCTACATTTTGTTTTTATTATTGCACACTGWGTTGTTATAATATTTTAGAATATTATTAGCAAATGTTGTCAGAAGTTATGCGCGAAACGCGGTGGGGGAAAAGTGTGAAAAAGGAGCTCTTTTCGATTGCCTTTTAAGACCTTGACAAAGTTATATTTCCCCTTGTTGTTTGTGTATAGTTATTGTGGATTCAACTGCGTTAATATCAACATGTACGTACTTTTATACTACATACACACAATACCACACATGTGCTTTTAGAGCAAACACCATTGCACGCACACACATTCTTACAATACTTATATATATTTAGACTTCTTATTATAATGGCGCGCATAAATATTTGTGAAATTATGTTTGTGTGTTTGTTCGCGAACTGTGCAAACACTTCTCAGCAACTGTCCCCAAATTAATGTCCACCAAAATGAACATTCGCATTTATTCATTCATATCGGCTGCCAGTGCTGCTCACTTTGGCTCAGATACGCGTGAACATATCTCAAAGAACGCGGAAGAATTATGTGTCCCAACCGCRCATACATACAAACATACATACAKGCAAACAGACAAACAGTCAAACGTATATTTCCCAGGAAAGGCCATAATGGACAAAGGAAATTGATAATGTTAAGGGTACTTAAATGCAAATTGAAGAAGGCGAAAATGTAATAAGGAACGCGGCGGAATGTGAGGATGGTGGTGGGCGGAATACCGCAATGTGATAATATAATATCATAATTGAAATTTGATTTCAGTTTTTATTTTTTCGTTTTAATATAATTTGAATTTTCTTGGTAGTGAGAGGGAAAGCAGATTTGTCTTAACAAATTGAGACTCATGACTTTTAAGAAAGCGCACTACTAGAATCACTTAATAAATATTAAATAGGTATGTGTTTTTTAGAAAAACCCACACCTAAAATTGAAGCTCGTAATCGCGATGACATTTAATGGATGAATTTATTGAGAGAACACTTCGGTGAGCAGATAATTTCATGTATTGGTTGTTCGATTGGCCGCTAAGATCGTGTGATATCACAACGGTAGACTTTTTTCTGTAGGGATATAGAAGGCCTAAGGTCTATGTGTTCGAATTATTTTGGTGCATATTTTGTGTATGAAACGCGTTCTTGCTCGACCCGTCTCTATAAAGCTCATTTTTTAAAAAAAAAAAAGTACCGTAAAAACGTCTCTTTGAACATGTTTCATCGTGCAAGTTTTGATTCCACATTCATGGAGAGCATTATAACAGCCAATGAGAGCTGGATTTATGAATGTGAAATGCAAAGAAGTCAACAATCATCGGAATGAAACCGAAAAATTTGCTCGGTGTCYTTCTTTTGAGTTGAAGAATACTTTTACATTTAAGCTTTTCTGCAAGAACAAATATATATTTGTTTAGTATAAAATTATTAAGAAAATGAAGATACATTTTTGTTTAATTGTTAATTAATTCAACCTTTAACTTACTTTGACTTCTGCAAATATCATACCTTTCCTTTTTTCTTTCCAGGTAAATTGCGCAATCGCTTATGCTATGCTAAAGGATTTTAAGCCATAATCGTGAACCATAGATATAGTATTTTGAAAATAAGCAATTTATTTTCTCTTCAAAGCATCACATCTATTCACAATTGAGATCAATAGAATATACTCGACATATGTAAGTATGTATATCTTTCTAAGAACATTTCTGAGATCGTTTCATTATAATAATTAAGGTGGACACGATGGCTGTTGCAATAAATGTTATGGTAAATTAGCAATTAYCAAATTAACTGTATTGCTTTCAAGTATTTGTGTTTGAAAACGTTTCACTTCATTTATTTCTTTTAAAGCGTTTTAAAGTAGAAGTTATCAAAACGAATGCGTCTAGTATGAATTAGCTGCGTGCGCAATGGAAGATTACCCTTGCCCACGGACTACAGTCTGGCTCCTTTGCACATCTTAATTTCAAGAGACGTTGCCTCTTTATAAAGAGCTGCCGTTCATCAGCCCACCTTATGAAGCTGTGAAGCCCATGATGCCACCCGGCACTTTCGTATTTTTTGAGATGGTTCAGGATTTTCTCTTATCATCTTCATGAAAACCGCGAAAATGGCCGCAGCAACAATCTTTAACTTCTCGGCAGATTTCACTATCCTTCTTTCTGCGGTCGAATATGCTAAGCTTAAGGGAATGCACGAGTTTGGCGATTTCGTTGAACGTTGATTCTAACCGGGGTTCCACTGATGATACTGGCGATTCCGTCTCGTATCGTTGACTAGCAATAGCCGTATTTTGTAGATTCCCAACGACTTGTCCCGTCTTTCTGTAGTGTGTCTAGTCCTGATGTGCCCGAGATAGAAGTTGTACCTTTGCTAGTTTTGCAGATTGACAATTCAGTCATTCCAGGTTCTATACACTTTCGTTTCGACCTGCCTTTACCTCCCGAATATGTGTTTTCATCATTAAATTTCTTCAAAAAATTCGGTACTAAAACTGTCCACACTCAGAACCGCTATCCGTCCTCCGAAAGATCAAGGCGATTGCTGATGCACGCCCTTATGGGGTAGCCACACCAACTATGTGATGCCGGTGGGAACGAAAGCAGTTSCGAGCATAGCTCACTGAGGGTTCAAACCGAAATACAAAGAAATAAGTAAGTTCTTAGTCGTAGTCCGTAGTCCATGTTACAGCTATAAGTTAGTCCAGAAGTTGGTAAGGCGGAGAATGCCGCAGGTTGTTTAGCGTTGTACAGGATGCATTAATTCGAAGGCGGCCTGCGCTATATTCAATATGAAAATATAAGTGAATGGCAATGCTGAGTTTTCCAAAGTCTAAAAACCAGCTGATCAAATTTGACACGGTCTGTCAAAACAACATTTTTTGGGTAGTTTAACATAAATCTATTTATCGCCTTTAAAAAGCTTTAAAAGCGTGCCAATGCTTAATTTAATATTCCAAACTCTTGTTATAAGCCTCGGCTCGAATGGCCTGCAGGCCTTCAGCGAATTTTTATTTTTTCGGTTTTGGCTTACTTTTGACGCAACCTTCGTTAACATGTTGGACAGTATCGATATCATATTCATAAACCCGAACTTTACTCAACGTAGTTTTTGCAAAATATTTAGGTTTTTTGGTAYGAGACAAGCATTGAAACGGTTCATAAAGGATGTCTGCTAATCCTTCAATTTAAGTGTATTTGTCGGTATTAAACTTAAAATAGTATTTGCTTAACACCAAGGACACAATAGACCTAAGGTCCCGCTGCAAACTAAAAAAGATCTCTTAAAAAAGGTCACGCTCTTGATGGTGCTGGGTTCCTTTCAAGAACCGATTGATGTACATACATATTTCCAAAAACACAACGGTGTTTTGTTGGTACTGAATTTCTTTCGAGAACCCATTAAAGTGCTTCAACGTTAAACGTCTGGAAGTTCAATGTAAGTTATTCTCTCACTGGACGAGCTTCTCTTGCAGTTTTAACGCAACTTTGATTTGCTGACACTTAGAGTTTATTAAAAGTTTCTCTTTATCAGAAAAACACTCGACACATTGGCAGCCGAGGGCCAAAACTCATTCAAATCCCTTATAATTTAATATTTGATCTCCAATCGAATTTAAGTCCACGAGTCTTGGCACTTGAGCTGCTGTGCTCTATTCTCTGGCTAACTACTACTCCACTTGCATATAAAGTAAACAATTGAATGTAAAGAATATCAAATAAAGAATGAACTACTATCAACAACAGCGCGCGGCTTTGGCACTCAAGGTTACAAAGCCATTTGAAGCGAAAAAAATGTGGCTCGTTATTATGATTGTGGCTGGAATTGCAGTTGCGCCAAAGTTTATGCGCACAAATGAAAGCGTTGCATAAAATATACATCGGCAGAAGGGAAGCATAACAAAAGCGAGAAAACCAAAATAAATACAAATAACTTAAGACACCAAGAGCAATAGCGCGCAGCGTAAAATGTAGAATATATAAAAAATATATAAAAAATCCACGGAGATTTTTAAGTGATGACCACTTTTACAGTTTAATTCGCTGCTGCGACCCTGAGTTTGTTCGCRTTGCCGTTAGTCGTAAAGCAAGATTGCCAGGCATTCGCATACAATAACAATGAAAATGCTGAGGTGGCGATCGCGTGCGGAGCATAAAGTGCGGAGATTACGCTTTACGWTTTACATTACAACTTCAGCTTTACTATTATCCATCCGGCATCCGGCGCAACATTCGCTGCCACAAAGAAGACCATAAGAGCGCAGTGTTGCCAGCTTATTGAGTAATTTTATTAAGCTGGAATTTGGATTTTYGGATTAAGTCATATTTTGCGTATTATTGCTGATATTCTATGCGGCAAGCTATTGAATTTGCAACAATAAACAACAATAACAACAAAATGAACGTAAAAGAATATACAACATTAATATGGAAATAAAGCGCTGGCTAGCGGCGGTCACAAAATCCACGTACAATTGCGTGTGTATGTTATATAAGTGAGTGTGCACGTAATAAATGTGTGTGCGTGCGCTGTCATATATTTTTAATGTGTGTAATATTCTACACTTCGCTGTGGCTGCAGTAAATATACATTTTGGTTTTGTTGTGCCCCGATAGCGTCAGWTAAATATTTATTTAGCCTCGATAAAACTCACAARCAGCAACAACAACAACAACAAAGTTCGTAGACGTGTGTAGTGCGGAGACTGTCACAACACTCTTTTCACTGGCATGTGGACTTTCCTTTGGCTGCCCTTGGCTGTTCGTCGCTTTCATTACTTTGCATCGCTGATCTGTCAGTGACGACCCTTGTTAGCCAKTCACACGCAGCCACAGCGCCTCGCATGCTCGTCTTTCATAACCGCGTCTCATCTGTCTGACGGTCTGATGTYTGCTGTGGTTTTGTCATTATGTCCCAGTGGCGAATTTATAGCGTTTTTGCGACTAATAAAAGTATTTAAATAATGATGAATGATATGTGTTAAGACCAAGCTTCTTTGTAGGTCTAGTTAATATTTTTCATTTTTTAAAACTTTTGTATGAAAATATTACCAAATTTATATCCATTGGCAACTCTCTTTGGTTTTAGAAAATATTAGATGCTTTTTCACTTTGCTGGTCAGAAAGTTCGCCAACTGCTTATCGAAGCAGTATGTWAAACCAGTTTCAAATAATAGTATAGAATGTCGGTAACTGAATCTTAAATTCCGATTTACTTTKAGGTGAAAAATGTTTTTACTGATGGTGTTAGATTTCTTTTTATTAGAAATGTGCTTAAATATTAAGTGATTATTGGATTTTGTCTGCAAAAATTCTGTTATTTTTTCTGAAACTTTTAACCCTCTGACCTCCTTCCTTTAGGACTTTGAAGTTCTCTCCTTGAAGTCTGCATAAAAATATTTGAAAATTCTCTAATAATTTTCTCAGGAATATATCAAAATACGATTTAAAAAAAAATTTAAGCAAGTGGCAACACTATATAAGTGATTTGATGTTTAATTTATTTTATCGAAGTGTTTCTAAATTTTCCAATATTTTTCTAAGATACATATATACATATGAAAATACTAACAATTTATAAAATCTCAAAAACTGTTAAAAATGGTGCTGTAAAATCCAAGATTTTTTTTTGATTTTGTACGCAGGTGGCAACTCTTAAGTAAAATTTATACTCTTTATTAAAATATATGTATGTTTATATAAATTTTCCAATAATTTTGCCTGCGATATATCAAAATACTAACAATTTATAAAAAAAAAAAAATTATATCAGGTGACAACACTATCTCAAAAACTGATAAGAAGCCGTTATAAAGTGTAATATAAGCTTGGACTGCGTCAACCAAGAAATTTTCTTGCAAGATTTCGTACGCAGGTGGCAACTCCTTAATAAAATTTATACCTTATATTAAAATATGCACATACATATGCACATATATATAATATGTTTTTAAAATTTCGTTTTTCCAAGATTTTTTTTCAGACACGTATCGTATCCATGCAATAACAAGTTAACAAAAAAATTTGTATAGCAAAGATTTAAAAAAGGTGGCAATACTATCTCAAAAAGTGTTAAAAATTAATCATTACTAACATTTTGCCTTTGAGTATAGCCGTTTATTTTATAATTGCTCCAAAAAGTTAACAAAAATTTAAAAAATAAAAAACAAAATAGGTGGCAACATTATCTAGAAATATTTAAACAGTAATTTTAAATTATCTTTTAGGCTGGCGTATATATTTCAAAACACATAATGAAGTTTTCAGAAATTTTATGCAGGTGGTAACACTATTTTAAAATTTTTACTTTAAATGAAAATATATATGTTTTAAAAATTTAGTTCTTATTAAAAGCAATTCCTAGCGACTTATCAAGCAAACATGTAGCAAAATGTTTTAGCGACAATAAATACTATTTAAAATACTCTGTTGACACTTATATTGCATATAACAAATTCCATAAATTAGTATTTTTGATATATGTTGTACTTATATAACAGTAAAGTAATGCATTACATAGTGCATTCCTAATAAATATAAAAGTAATGCGTTACTTTTCACTCTCAAAAATTCAAAATTTTTGGCAAAGTATTCATCAAAATAGCATAAGACAAGCCATAATCTAATTCGTTTTCGAAAATTACATTCTTCCACTGGGCTATGGCTAAATTAATGCCAATTCTCTTCTTCTTAGTCTGATAAGGTCTGTTGGCTTAACTTTTGGTATTATTGTTTGCATGTCAGTGAAATTTTTATGAGCCAGCTCCAGTATCAACACAGCTATCCTAGCGGCGAYTCTTCMTTTTGTATCCCTSACTCATTCTCTCACTCTTTCTTTGTTCTCGACACTTTACGCATTTAGCAATCTATTGCTTTCTCGCTGCTGCTACTGTGCTTCATGCATTTAACACTCTCTCGCTACTTTTATTGTGATTTCTCGTACTCTATACTAACAATATATGTGAAGTAGTATATCGTTGTCTTGCGTGGTGGCGGTGCTTTAACGGTTTTGCTTATCACTGAAGTAACAAAAATCGCCATAAATCTTTGGGCTGATTTATGTCGCCGATGTTGCGGTTCGAAATTTATATCCTCACACTCTTAAAAYGTTGTTGACCAAGTGGCGCGGTATTGTTTTCACTTTTGGCGACACTTTCGGCGCAAAAAGAAAATATGTGAGATTCTGCATTCGCATACATTTTTTATTAGTGTACTGTATATTATTGTTGTTGTTGTTGGCATGCTATAAGTAAGCCAGTTTAATTATCATTATTTCTTTTGTGTGACTTTTACGCGCACATAAATTAATTTAYTTGATGGCATTTGGAGAGCATTTGTGCACCGCATACTTTCATTTGGTGGATTCCGCAAATTAACGCATAGTCCGCGGCGAAGCAGAAAAAAGAGACGCAGGGATGGCAGCTTTTTCTCTTACTCCGCGCAATTATCATAAATCTTTCTTTGTTCTTGCCAACTCCACTTTAAAGCGTGTGAAATTTATGGCCGCCGAAATGGCACTAATTTGCTCCTACACAAAGCACCAGCGCCGCACACACACGCACCTAAATCACAGGTTGCGTATACGCACCGTCGACTATGTCATTAGACGACACACTCTTCACCGCTAGCGCTCTTTCACACTGCTGTCGTTTTGTCGGCGCCGTCACAGTCACTTAAGTTCTTAAAAGCCGACCGCAAAATTATGGAATGAAATTAGCGAGATTTGCCAAATTTGTTTGACCATTTGTAGCGAGTCTTATTAACTCATGTCTCAATATATCACAAAATCTTACCTGCTTCATTGCTCACTTCATGAGAGTGCTTTATGACGGACAGACGACTGCGGTAAGCTGGAGTTCAGCCACATTTCGTGGCTGTCATTAAAGTGTCATAACTTGTGAAAAAGGTCGACCGGGCAAAGGTCGTAAATGCTTTCTTATTTGTGCTTTGCATTATGTAAATTGTTGCTACATAATTTGCTGCTCAATGTCATGATTAGCCGCRTGGATTTTATGAGTTTGTTAATTTATTCAATTTTTTCTATGAATTCTAATAAGCGCGTTTCACCAAATGTCTGGCGGTGTTTTATACTCATGTAAACATAAGTGCTCTTCGTTTATTTATATWGGTACAATTTTATTTTATGCCTCTTTTCGTGAGTTCTTTGTGTGAGTGTTAGCATTAAAGAAACACGCCTAACCACTATGAGGTTAAGTTCAGGATTACTCGTACATATTTTATTAAAGGTGTGATTTTATAGGCTTTACAAGTACATAAAAACTTTATGATCCTTGGTACTAAGAGAAAAAGTGAGCTTAAGGGACGAAATCTGGCTTCAAATATTAAGAATTATTTYAAGTAATTTCATAATTTATCACACAAAAGGGGTTTAAATATGCTTGTATGTGAGACAAATAAATAAAATTAACAATATAAAATCGTTGAAATTGGTTACATATTRCCCGACGGCTATCAGAGAAACTTTCTTTTAAAGATAGAACGGCTCGAAAATCGGGTTTAGCAATCGTATGCTTGTAATGACTGAAAAGGGGCCTATTTTGTAGGCGTCAACAATATTTGTGTTGAAAAATCTGAAAATGTTTTTTTTTGTCAGTCCCTTTCAATTTTGACCAGACGTATTCACTAACAATATTCTTAATTCAAAACACGAAATAGATGCCACCATTAAAAAAGTGAAGTGAAAAGTGATTTTTAAATTGTCTTCAACTTCGACTAACACAAAATACGTAACTTGAATTTTTTTATTTTAGTCAAATGATCATTAAATATTGAATTTGTGATATACTAATCAACATAGTTTTCTCACTATGCGCACAGATTCAATAGTTTTAGGAACCACAACCCGAAACTCGTTTCATAGTGATCTGCGACCTCGCTTGAATTTACCATTCCATCGACAAACAATGGTTTATGATGGAGTTGCCTAGTCGAAAATTAAATTCCATTTTTAACATTATAATAGAAACCACTCATATTGAAAGAAAATTTGAGTTTCGGTTATAAAATACTTATGTATTGGGTATATATTGGTTATATATTGGTTATCATACAGTCATATTGAAAAAAAAAATTTGAGTTTCGGTTATAAAATGGTTATATATTGGTTATTATATCTAACAGGAATTTTCGATTTTTTTGTTCACACTTTGTTTTGCATTTTAGCTCACGACATTTGTTTAGTATGTGCAAGTAGATTCATTGAGCAGTCCAATTAATTTCAATACAGTGATGAAACTTAACATAAAAAATTGGTATTAAGTTGTTTGCATAGGATGTGATGGCTATGAGGTAAGAAGGCTTGAACTCTGACCACTATTTAAACCAGACACCAAATAATGATGGTCATTTGTATAACTGTAATTCGATATCTAATATAATACCCACGGCATTTTGGAAACTATTATTTATTCAACAAGCGAAGTTTGGAATGACACACTCCAAAGTATACTCTCTCTACATGCATATTTAGCCACGCTTCCTATTTTACCACCTTAATATTCTTCCTAAAAGCGATCGTGGGAGGGAATCTATAAGCTTTCAATCCGCTACCAAATGTTTTGTTGAATGATTTTCCATAACTCAATTAGAAGATTTTACATACATTATTTACTGCAAAAATTTGTCTTTAAAAAGCAAAAAGTATGGCTAGAGATTTTGTATCGGTCGGTATCCGTTTTGATGATCTTTCTTTGGGAGGCAATCGACGATCACTCGTTAACATATTATTTCGGGAAAAAATTGCGCAAATAATAACTGAAATTCAAGAGAATTTTTAAGCTTCAAAAATAATGTTTACAGCTGCGGCGCAAACTGAATTCTACGTAACCAGCCAGATATCCGCACATGCGGGATGTTATAAACACATATTTAWATGTATATATCATGTATGTATGTATATCCACATATTGCACATTTTAATTAAGTTTTAATGCAAACAATATACTAATTACTTTGATTATATTTGATTTCTAATTTTACACCACTTAATATAATTATAGTTTTCAGCATTATTACATGTTTTCCTTTGTTGACATTTTGCCTTGGAGCAGCTAATTTCCATTGTGTATGAAATACAAATATTTAAATTAGCTTTAATTGTTAGAGTTGTGAGTTTTGATTGCAAAGTATTAAAGTACGTATGCACTTAGCACACAGCCCACAAATAATCCTTACTTAAGGCTAACGGTAATTTGTAGCAACCATCTAAATAATAGCCCGAATAATTTGCGCCACTGTTTGCGGTCAATATCTGTCTTCAAATCTGCTTGCAGAGGCAAACTCAAACTCAAACAAAAATCGAAAATTGAAAATAAATAGAAGCGAAGCAAAGCAGGAAGGAAGCCGAGAACAACGCCTAGCTTGATTACTTCATGCGCCAATGCAAAGACAAGCGGAGCAGGAAATGGGCAGCRGCGGCGGCGCTTGGCAGGCAATTGAGCATTGCTGTCAAAGTTTTTGCAGGCAATTAAAGTGTGAGTTACCATTTCACTAACAGGACTTAAAATATGCTTCGCTGCGGTGCGGTGCAGTGTGGTGCGGCGCTGCGCTGTTTTGTGCCCCATTTCACGATGGCACAACAACAACAAATGCCCGTACTAACCGAAGTGTTTGGAAAATTGAAATGAGTTGGGCATAGCTTTTCATGATTGCAGTTTAAATTAAGATCTATGTATATACAAGCGTAGCTGTGAAAGTAACATTGTTTACATACATACATACATACATATATTTGAATGGTTTTGGGTGTCGTGCGGACGCTATAGACGAAGCAAGCAACGAGGAGTTAAAACAAACGAATTGGCTGGCTGGTTAGAGGACTGGTTGGAGGACTGGTTGGAGGGCTGCTTGGTGGGCTGATGGCGGAGTGACAGCGAACGGAAATAAGGCTGTGTGGTGTGGCTTAGCTGATTGAAAAGCGAACCGAAAATTGTACGAGCACAAAACTTTAAGTGTACAACGACTGAGAAGCAGTAGAGTAGCGAAGAAATGGCCCAAGGAAGTGGAAGTAATAGTAGTAGAAGAAGACTGCATGATTTTAAGGAGCTAGTGTGTATGTGCGCATATCCGTTGCGCGTGCAGTGTAAGCGACATATTGCCTGCATATATGAGAGTAGAGGGGAGTTTAGCGTATTTACACAGTGGCAAGCCGTGACAACAACACTGACAGCAATCGGAAACATTGTGGCTGCTGAAGTGACGCCGCCAAACTGGTACCGACGCCATTAAAGTAACGCTACACTCGCATACTTTGTCTTAGCGGTAGTAGCAGCGCGGCAGCGCGGCACCGCGTAGCAAGTTGAAGAGTCTGAAGTTGATGTGAAAATTTACGCTGCAGCAAGTTGATAATTTACAAACAAAATGGCAAAGAATACAGTTACACAATGCCGTGAATGGAGTAGGTGTGGTTTGCGGCGACTGCGTGAAAGGAGTTGAAAAGCCAAATGCAGTGCGGCAGTGTGACAGTGTGGCATGCAGTCGAACAAAGTTTCCCTATGCGCAAATGTCGGTAAGCCATTGCGAATAAGCGCAAAAGTTTAACGAGTTTTTAACTTTGCTATGCGCCGCGCAGTTAATTTACGTTGCTCTAAGTGCGCGTTGACTGATGTTGTTAGCATTGTTAGCGCTATTTGCTAGATATGTACTTTGCTKCTGTTATTGTTGCTGCTGTTGTTGTTGTTGTTGCTTTTTGTTTTCGCTTTAGTAAAAATGATCACTTACTCAGTACGCAGGCCGACGGSAATGGCAAAGTCGTAACTGACATAACAATAGCAATTAACTTGTGGTGGCATGCCACAAGCACACTGCCTCAATGATTTCGCAAGTTTTCTTCKTCGGCATGTACGTTCGCACATTTTGCAATGAAATAAACTTTAGTGAAAAAGTTGCTTTGCGAACTTAATGCCTACGTGTGTATGTATGTATGTATGTGTRTTAGCAGAGWGCTTGCGCAGCTTTTAGCTGACAAAGAGCCACTTTCTACGCAATTGTTGTTCATGTTGTGCATAAAATTTGATTATTAAATGTTATAAAATCGATATATAAATGCATAGGAAAGTACAAATACTCTGGGTGCTGATCAAAACAATATGTTTATGCAATGCATGATGTACAAGGTGCGTTCCAAAGTAAACAGCACTTTTGGAATCTASCGCCCGCTGGTGGCGCCATCTATATGTCGACCAGTCTACTACAGTCTATTATCTTTATCGATTGTCCAATGAAAATTGTATGCCATTTCATTGATTGGAAGTGAAGTTATTGCGTTTTAAGTGTCAATATGTTTGTGTTATCGGTGCGAAAATGAGCTTCGAACAAAGAGCAAACACTAAATTTTGTTTTAAAATTGATAAAACATTTACAAAAACGTTTCAATTGACAGGGTTATGGCGAAGATTACCTGTCCCGTAGCAGAGTGCATGAGTGGTTTCAATGCTTTCAAAGTTGTCGTGTGAACATAAATGACGATCAACATATGTGCCAAACAAAATCCGAGTTCACCGGAAATTCCATCGAAACTGTGTGTGTGAATTTATCAAAAATCAGCCGAAATTATCGTTGAAATACATGGAAATGAAATTGAACATCTCCAAAACCTCCATTTATCGCATTTTAACCGAAAGTTTGGGCTTAGGAGAGGTGTGTTCCGCACAAATTGACTGACGACCAAAAATTGCTCAGAATCCAACATTCGAAGGACGAGTAAGAASGGTTTGCTGCGATTTGATGATTCCAGCGGCTCATATTTCTTCAAAAATGATGCGGTGAGAGCGTACCTGTCAATGGTGACCGTTATCGCGCCATGATAACCGACTCTTTGATGATTGTAGGTTGTGACCTCAGCGAAATTTGGTTTCAACAAGACGGTGCCACTTTCCGCACACCGCATCAATCAATGGATTTGTTGAGCGAACATTTTGCTGAGCAAATATTTTCACGTTTTAAGGGCGGTGGATTGGCCACCAAGTTCATCAGATATCACGCCGTTAGAGTTTTTATACCCTGAATAGTTTGTCACGAAGTTTGTAACATCCAGAAGGAAGGGTCGGATACCCTATAAAGTGACATTGTATTTATTTTGAAAATTCTTTATTTATTCTTCCAAATCAATTTAATCCCCTTCAAAGTAATCCCCTCCCGATGCAATGCACTTATGCCAACGGATTTTCCAATCTTCGAAACACTGGTTATAGTCACTTGATTTTTGAGCGACTTTGGCGCGATTTTTTTGGTCTCGGCTCTCTTGTGGCACGATATTCGCTTGATTGATCGGTTGTTTCGGGGTCGTAAGCATAGATCCAAGTCTCGTCGCCAGTTATAATGCGCTTTATGACACCCTGTTTGTCGGAAAGCATCGTTTCACACACTTCAACCCGATGCCTTTTTTCCAAAAAATTCAATATTTTCGGTAGCAGTCGAGATTTGAAGCGCTTGAGGCCCAAAACATCCTTCAAAATGGTATTGGCTGAGCCTCTCGATTAGCCAACTTCATCAGCAACACTCTAATTGTTAGTYGAAGGTTTTTMAACACCAAATCTTTGATTTGTTGAACRTGAGCTTCGTCGGTTGAKGTTGATGGTCGCCCTGGACGCTTTCGTCTTCGACACGTTCACGGCCGGCTTGGAACTCACTATACCACTTATAAACATTTTTTTAGACATATCCTCATCACTAAAGGCTTTCTGTACCATCTTCAACGTATCCGCGACAGAAAATTGATTCCGTAAACAAAATTTAATGCAAATTCTTTACTCACCAAATTTCGACATCGCAATAAAACGAAAAACTCACTTTTAGCATTTCACAAAACGACACGTATCTCAAACACTAATAAATATTTTGACATGAAATTTGACATAAATGTGACTGACAGTACTAGCAACCTAAAAAAAAAAAATAATTCTCCAAATCCTTCGACGCGCGCAGTTTAAATTCAAATGTCACCTTATTTTATGGGCACATCAGTATGTCGAGCTGAGTCGATTTAGCCACGTCCGTCTGTCTGTCCATCTGTCTGTCCGTCTGTCTATCTGTCTTTAAGATACCGTTTTGAAATTTACTTTCTCTTCAAGAAGCTACTCATTTGTCGGAACTGCCGATATCGGTGCCATACAAACTGAACAATCGGAATCAAGTTCTTTTATGGAAAACTTTCACATTTGACAAGATATATTCACGAAATTTGGTATAGATTATTTTCTAAGCCAATAATGTTATCTTCAAAGAAATTGTTTAGGTCGGATTACTATAGTACATAGCTGCCATACAAACTTCATGATCGGAAACAAATGCTTGCATGTGAAACTTCCTCATTTGACGATATATCTTCACGAAATTGGGTATGAGTTATTGTTTATAGAAATAATGTAATATCAGAAGAAATTGTTSAGATCGGCTTACTGTAGCATATAGCTGCCATACAAACCGAACGATYGGAATCAAGGGCTTGCATGGAAAAGTCTCGCATTTGACTTCGTATCGTCACGAAACGATTTGTTTGTTCACAATGGAGCATATAGCTACCATACAAACTGAACACCTAGTTACTAACAGAAATGCACCTGTGAAGGGTATTTATTTATTTTTTCTTTTTCTTGTTGGGATATGTAAAGAAWAAAGTTAATGCGGACAATCCGCTTTRATYCAGGCCTTGGAGCGAAACATGAGTTCGTCGTTGCCAGTAGAAATCCTCGAACGGGTCATCGAAAATTGCATACAACGATTGGACCATCTTAGATGTAACCGCGGCCAACATTTGAAAGAGATAATCTTCAAAAAATACATATATGCCATATATATTATGTGAGATGAGTCGATGTAGGCAAGTCTGTCTGTCTGCATACAGCTATATGAACTCATCCCTCAGTTTTTGAGAAATCGWTCTAAACAAGCTACTGAACATTTGAATGAACATTTYAGCATAWAGCTGCCATGCAAACTGAACGACTTTAATTTCTTGTAAGCAACCATTTGTATKTRTGAAGGGTATTATAGCTTCGGTGCAAGCGCAGTTAACGTTTTTGCGTTTTTCTTTTTGTTTGACGAACATGCTAAGCAGATGTAATATTTATGCGGGAAATGCGGTTGTTACGCTAATATTGTTTCGCCTTTTGGRGTGCCTAAAAGCACGTACATATTTTTGTATGTAGTTAATAAAGTTTATTGTTCTTTTAAACACAGTTTTTGGTAACTTTTCTCACGGTGTTCTAGAGGCAACGCAGCCGTGCATTTAATGCCTTGATTTTGTTTTATAATACACAGTTGAAATTTGTGTGATTTGACAAAGTTTGTTTTGTAATTCAAGTGGAATTTAAAGTGGCTAGCCTGAAGGAGAGCAAAATTGCTTTTTAAATTTTGAAAACTAAATCAAAGAGTTTTGATTGGAAAGAGTTTTTGAAAGTAAACAGTTTAAGAAAGTTGTCTTTGTGCACATACTTATGTATGACTACAAGTGTAATGAAAATCAACAGTTTTCCGCCTCAGGCTTTGTTAGGTGCTGCGGGTGAACTGCTTTAGTTTTTTCTTGTCTTTCTCATGACTCTTTACAAAGTCAACAATAAGTATTGACATCGCACGCCATTCRATAAGGACATTTCATATAATTTTTGCGATACGTCTGTTTTGCGGGTGAGGGGTGGAAAATCCCTTCCGTATTATCAGTATTGYCGTCACAGCAACAGTATGTGCCAATTGAAGATCATTAAAAGCCTTCTAAGGTACCGTAGCCCACCCTGTGACCACATTTGCATTACTCTAGGTTGTYATTCATATTTTATATTGAGAGACTTACATCTGCGCACCTRCGTCCAGATCYTGGTTCTGGTTTTCTGGYTGAATTGCTGCGAATTTCTRWATAATCCAGCAGTTTKTTYCACWGTCTAACAATACGCTGATTAAATTGTCCGCGTTTATTGAACCAAGCAGGTCTTCTACGGCTGTACGTTTTCTGTTACATTCAAACCAAGACGATACTGCAGTCTTCTGTCGCGTCCTTGTATAGGTACGAAAACTATGCGACTTTTCCCAGTCTGTGGGGAAACTTTTTGAAGTATCTGTGACCGAATAACAGCTCAGTTGTGTAAAGGTGACTTATCCGTATTTACGGCTTATCCATCAGTTTAGGGTTTTTATTAGTTTGGCCGTCCATCTGCCGCGGCTCTCATCATCTTCGCTGCTATGCGAGTATCGTGTCCTTTTTTATTGGGTAAATTGTGTTTTTGTTATTTTTGGATGTTTTCTTTAGCTCCCACAGCCTTTTCTTTTCGCATGCCAGAAGGTCACTCGGCACATTACCGCTTTCTTYGCCCTTTTTCTGTGTCTCTTGCTGTGACTACTGCTGTAATGTCATCCGCGTAGGTCTGACACTACGAGTTTTAGTATAGTGTCGTAGGTGATGTTCCGCAAGTCTGSACGTAGAATGGGTCCTTATGCTACTCCTGACGTGACCGATGTCTGTAATGATTCCTCTCTRGTTTGGTACAGCAGTTTTCTATTACTAAGGTTGCTCCACACCACAGCTCGGAGGTAGTCAGGGATTTTCACGATTTTATCAAGAACATCGATACCATATTCACGCGTATAGCGCTGTTGAAGACGTTCGTACATCGAAAGCCGCCAGAAACAGTATACCTTTATATTTAGGCCATTCTATAGCTCCTGGAATAGATCTGTTGGATCTAAAGCTATGTTGTCTAGGGAAGCGACATCCAGCTTCAAGTCTGGATTTAAGTAGCCTCTTATAGAGCTTTCCCGTTGTGTCAAGAATATATAGTGAACTGTATGCTAACGGTAAGTTGGGATCTCCTTTTCCCTTAYTGATTGGCAGCAGTCGTTGCTTTTTCAGGAAATWYAYCGGTTTCCARGCAGGCGTTGTACATATTCAATAGTTCTGAAGGTCGCTCTCCAGAGCTTATTTTCAGGATTTCTGCTTGGATCCCGCCTCTGGAGAGTAGTGCGCTCAAAAACTATTATTATGAATGTGTTTTGCGCGAAAAACTTTCACAGTAGCGTCTGGAGAAAGTGAGTTTGAGTAATAGTACATTATAATCCACAAGTGTTGAACCAGAGTGAAACGTAAAATTATGAAATATCACTCTTTTGCATATCCATGACTGACCATACCTCAAATAGTCTTACTTACGCTAATCAATTAACGCCAGAAGCGTATCGCTACTGCCATATTGTAAAATGATTTACTCTAGAATAACTTAATAGTATTCSTTATGCATCTATAAAGCGATATTTAGCTGTACAAATCTCATTACATAACTATTCYTTTAAAAACGCTGCACGTGCGTTAACCCTCCACAATCATTGAACTTGCAGYAATCGAAAACTCAGTTAGTCTGTACTCACAGCGCATTGAAAATACGCATTTAAATCGTTGAATGAAATCCAATAAACGCCAAGCAGTAGTCGGCATTGAAATCACCCGCCTCATTTATTCGCTGGTAATAAAATGTTTACCGAATACCAATAAATTGCAGCTGCTTGGCGACCAATAGTGCGTGCGAGCGCACACAAATAGCTACGCTGTACACTTATTTCATTACCAGTACAAGAAAGAACTTTTCAACTAAATCGCGCACATTCGTACATATATCAATCAGCTACTTTGGCAACCAAGGCTTCCGCTCTTCACCATTAACCGTTTCTCCATAGTTTTCATTGCTGTGCACCTCTTCAATCCGGCCCATTGTTCGCTCAGTTTGTTGGCTTYAATAGCGACACAGGCGCTTCCTGTAAGCACTTCGGAGATCGGCGCAGCGGTTCCTGCCTCCTTCTGGCCTATACGCTTTCTACTCGTCTATGGCTCTTGATTTTGCTGCTTTTTTCTTTGACTCTCATTTTTTATACCCTGAATAGGCTATATTGGGTTTGCCACGAAGTTTGTAACACTTTGAGSGAAATGTCGGAGAACCTAGAGGGCATTTGTATGTTTATGTGAGTGAAAGGCGTGTAAGCTGAGTCTATGTCCCTTTTTTCGTTTGTCTAACAGCATATATGCAAACTGTTCCCTCATTTTTGGAGATATTGAAGTGAAGTTTTGCAGATGTTTCTTTCTCCCTAAGAGGCTGCTTATCTGTTGAAGACGCTAATATCCAACTACTAYAGCGTATAGCTGCCATACAAAYTGACTGATCRAAATAAGATTCTTGTAAGGAAAACCTTTTTATTTTACAATATATCCTAGCAAAATCTCACAAGGATTACTGTCTAAAGCAAGGGTATAATCTCTGAAGAAATTGTTCAGATCGGAATTATATAACTTATAGCTGCCATACAAACTGACTGATCAAAATAAGATTCTTGTAAKGAAAACTTTTTTATTTGTGAAGGGTATTATAGCTTCAGTAGAGCCAAAGTTAACACTTTTGCTTGTTTTACTTTACCGTAATTTAGCTAGAACTTGAGGGCATTTTCTTTCGACTCATTGCTATACATACACGTCTGCAGCTATCTGACAATCCATCTAGTCATGTATCTATGTGTGTCATCCGGCCACTCACCACTCGAGCGAGAAAGTTTTCTTTCATTTACAAAGTCTTCCAAATAGGAAAAATTCATGCACGCACACATGCACCAATACACAAACATACTGAACTCACATAAGTATATGGCGCACATGTGCTTTTAAAAGTTAGCATGTGTGTGTGTAATGCATGAATTGATTGAAAGTGTGGAAAATATGTGGTCGCAGCTGTTTGGTTTCTATTTGATAGTTGCTTCTGCTGCTGCTTCTTCTTCTGTATYTTTTTCTTTCATGCTTGTTGTTGCTGTTTGTGTGTGATAAGGGTCGTCAAACGGTGTTGCTGAGATCAAATGATGTTGTGAACTACTTTATTGATTGAAGCTGCAGACATAGTTGAGGTTTCTCCCTCGTGCCTGAGGGTGGCTGTGTGCGATTGAGTTTATTTAATTCTCACTTTTCGTAATTTTTAACAAACAAGGCAAAATTGAATTTGGAGCGCTGTGCTGGTATACATTTGAGTGCTTGCCCTTCGAAGAAAAGTTGATGTTTGTTCATAGTTATCGGGAATGGCGTTAACACAGCGAATTTAAACGAAATGTGGGCAAATAATTTTGTTATTTTACAACAGCAGTCACTTTTAAATTGATGCCTCTGCTGTTGAAGCGGCATATACTGACGCATAGTGAGCGACTAGAAGGCTCTTTTTACTTAGTTCTACGAACTTTTAGTATTTCAGTAGTAATTATATTTTAACAGTCATCATATTAAGTGTATGGGTGGGCTATAAAATTTTATAAATTGCTTTTAAGAGATGTTGATTGATGCTATGAGTGTATGTGTCTGAACTACKGAAGTTATCAGCAATGCTATGGCAGTTCATTTGTAGTCAATAATTTTACATTTCTTAGTTTATTAGGCACACTGAAGTTTGTTCCAGTAAACGTAAAGTTAAATTGCGTGATAGAAGGATGGAATTATGTGTAGAAGTTCACGTAAGTGAGTAAAGTTCTCTGATCGCCATTCWCTTGGAAGTGGCCAGAAAAGATTCTTTTATGTACATTTGGCTGAAGGAGCTCATGACTTTCGGTCTTTGACCAAGTATGCCCTGGGTAGCCAAAGAACATCCGTTTGAAGGCAAAATATCTTCTTCACAGGGTTGTGGACTTTGTTTGGGGCTCGCTACGTAAAAAATACTTCCAATGAAAAAGCGCAAACAGTCTTGGAAGAGAGACCCAACTTTTGATGACGTCCATGACAAACGAAATAAGGACTACATTTTGAGGGCATGCACCTGTAGTGTCCGCTCCATTAATTGGGAAGGTGCCGCTGCCCAGCTGGAGGATGTCCTCGTTAGACTGAAAGCTGACATCACCGCCGTGCAAGAAATGCGTTGGACGGGACAAGGACTGAAGCGAGTAGGTCCTTGTGGCATTTACTATAATGGCCATATAGAGGAGCGCAAATACGGTGTGGGATTGGTGATGGGAGAGAGATCCCGTCGCCGAGTACTGTCATACACCCCGGTGAATGAACGTCTAGCCACAATCCGCATCAAAGCGAAGTTCTTCAATATATCGCTGCTTCGCGCCCACGCCCCGAAGAGAAGGACGATGTCACCAAAGATGCCTTTTATAGATGCTTGGAGCGCACTTATGAGAGCTGCCCCCGCCAGGGTGGGCAAAGCAGGTGTCTTTGATACTACGTTCGGTAAATTCAGCCTCGACTCAAATGGATCGAGGTTGATCGAGTTCACCGGGGAATGATCATGTTGTGMTAAACGGAAGACAAGTCTCCTGTATTTTTGACGTGCGTACGCTCCGARGTCCTAACATCGACTCGGAACACTATCGTGTTGCTGCCGAGATACACACCCATCTCTGTGTAGCTACAATGACAACAGACAGCCGAACAATTTTTTGTTCGACTCGCACTCCTGATCTCTGAGAGCACTCATCATTAATTCACTATAAGGGTACTGTAAGACGGAATTTCTTGCTCCTTACGTACAGCTGCAAACGAACCACTGGATTTCGGAGAAAGCAAAAGAACAACGAGCAGACGAACAGACTGCCTACCACGCAGCGTTACAATCGACCATAACAGGAGCGGGCTGGGATATATACCGAAAGTTGAAGAGGGAAGCGAGACGCATCTGTAGATAAATAAAGATACTATACGAAAAGCTTGTCAAGCTGGCCGACAGGGCCAATGCTCGAAAATTCTACGAAAAGACGTGGTGACTAATACAAAGTTTCAAGATCGGAAAATACTCTCGTAAAGCTCCCAGTGATGATCTAGYGCCCAGAGCATACTGAAATTATGGAAGCAACACTTCTGCAGAATACTGAACTGCAGTGAATGTATAATACTAGAATATGGTGAACCCGATTCTTCAATCGATGGTAATGGAGGAGACGTCCATTGCACGACCATGAAAAAGTTCGAATAGCAATTACCCATCTGAAGAACAACGAAGCGGTGGGGCCGATAGATTGCAAGACGAGCTATTCAAATGTGAAGGCGAAGAACTTGGCTTGATACCCACCGTGTTCCAAAACTCGGAAAAGACCCGTGAAAAGAGGACCGACAGCAAGTCACCTCAAAATATACATCAGAAGCCATAAGGCACGGAGGCCTTAAGCGGATGTAATGGGGGTGTGTTTTTTGGAGTTTATGGGCTCTAGTAAGCAATTCAGTAATTATGGACACCAATTATTAATATAATATCAATCTGAAAGACCTACTTCTGGCTTACATCAGACAAGATATGTCATTGCGAGAGGCCTATCAATAAGATAATGACCCAAGGCTTATATTAAAAGTGGTTTCATAGCAAAACTACTGGTGCAATTGATTGGTCGGCATGTTCTTCGGATTTGTATTTAAAACTTCTGGGTGGATATGAAAAACGGTGTGAGGAACGCCCAAACTATTAAATTTGTAAGAATTAAGACACAGGTATGAGCTATATGACAATACTTATCCATGATTCGKCTTTTGTTGTGATTGTTTTTTATTTGCGACTTGAAATAAGTTATAGAAAASGTGAGACTCGTAATAAAACGTTTATTGAAATATTTTTTGTCGAGCATAGGAGAGTTTCTCCATCGAAGAACGAAACCTAACACAGCTGCGCTTGCGTTAGGGGACACCTTATCGCCGCCAGTTTTAAGCAACAGATATGGCTTCGACTCACTAGTCTCCAACGCATGGCGAATCGAACACAGCTATTGATTCGTTTCCTATTAATTTTTGTTGTCATATCATTTCAGAAATAACATGATTTCCCTTCAAATTTAAGTTCATGAAAAAAGTTGCTCCATTAAATTTTGTTGCATGACCTAAATCAACCAACAGCTTCGAGTCACTTACTGCTTGACATAAAATGAAAAGCAAATACCTCTACCAGGGCAACTAACTACACTACTAATACGAATTATCCGTTATATCCGGCGTGGCGTCCMCTTAGTCGCCATGCAACGGCTCAGCTTAGCATTAAAGCCGATCACCGTGTCTGCGTCGGACCTGGCGCTGTGGTGTTTTCTTTGCTGTCGCGGCTCACAATCAAGTTGGACACTTCAGCTGCACACTCATTTGCCAACGACGAACGTAGTGTCACAATGCGTTGCGTTTTTTTTCTTTACGAGTGAAGCGCCGCAAACAAAAAACAAGGATGAAATGGAACTGGAAACAAAAAAAGGAAGATTTTTAATATGGCAGCACTGCGTTGGGGGAAAAAATGGGAAAAAGGTTATACGAAAGTGRCAAAAAATCTCAAGCAGCTTGCCTGCTTCACACTTTCTGCTGCGGTACTTATGCTACCGCTCACTAGCCCACGCCCACATCACTCGGCAAGTCGATTTTATTTCCGTTTATCGTTACCGTTACGTGCTCTTTTTTTTTTGTCATTTTGTATACTAACATTTTACCCTTTTTTYCAGTGTCTTTTGTAGTTTTTTTGTGTTTTTTTTTTTCTTTTTTGTGTTAGCACTCTCAACTATTGCTCCTTAAGCTTTTGTTCCATTTTACTTACCGCAATCATACTTCTTTCCACGTTTTGTTTCGCCTGCTAAGCGCGTACGTACCGTTTGGCGCTATGGCGGCGGCGTCGAGCGAGTGTCGTTACACTTTTATGCGGAAAGGAAATTGACTTCATTTTTGCAAGTATCTTTCGGAGGGATAATTGCGCTGCACTCAAGTGTGTTTTCCGCGCCCCTTCTCGCCATCGAACTCGTACCTTTTTCCACTTTTTATTTCTTTGCTTTTCTGCTGGCGTTCTGTAGCTTTGATTTTTTTTTTTTTTTTTTGCCAATTACAAACTAAGCCATGCCTGCTGCTGCCTAAGCAGGTCAGCAGCACAGCGGGATTTATCAGCATTGATATGGTCCATGTCATCTCAAGGCTTGCACGTTGGCTCCGTAGTCCTGACGAGGCCAATGTGTTGGCCATGTGCGAGCATGCCGAAGGACTTAGGCCACGTCGGTGGGTGGTCGGCGGCCGAAATATGGTAGATGATTGTTTGTGGAAACTTTGTACTGTTACATTTTTGTTGTTGTTCTTTTTTTTGTTTCTTGTAGTTTTTGTCATAAGACTGTGCGCTCTTTTTATGACTAAGTAGTAGACTTTTCGATCATATCGCACTTCGTTTGGAGACATTCGGCTGCCTGCTGCTTACCACAGTTTGCTGTACTTATTATTGTTCTGTGTTGTTATTTTTTGGCCACATGTCAATTGTGCTGCCATTTGTCTGCGTAGAATGTAGGCGCTGCACACAAACTTACACACACGCACACCCGGCTACTTGCGCTRTACAGGCTGCCCAACAATGTTGATTGTTGAATTCTGTGTCGTATCATGATTTCACATCAAATTGCTGGCACTTAATTTAATGAATTGTTGCTATTCGCCGCCCGCTCTAACCGCAAAGCAACACCCCACCGCGGCATCAGCAGCTTTGTAAAATACAAGCAACACATACAAACTTGTACTACAATATATACTTCTCACAACAAATTTTGTGTTTATGTAGTTAGCTCACACTGTGTGAGTGTGTGTGTGTGTATGTTTGTGTTGTGCAAATTTGTTTGCGACACAATTCATGTTGATTACGTGCATAGCACAACAACAACAGCAACTAACGGTGGTAAATATGCACACTAGGCCGGAATTTGCTCATACATCTCGGTACAGGGTGATCCATATATTTTTTGAGTTATCGTTCTGAAATTTTGCATACGTACTTTTCTCCTCAGTAGCGTAGCCATTTGTCGAAATTGTCGATATCGGTCTACTATATCACATAGCTGCCATTACAAACTGATCGAACAATACCAAGTACTATCTAGTATGGAAAAAAGTTTTATTTGGCTTAGATTGCTGACCAGACAATCCGACAATCTTCGAATATCTGATCAAAGACAAAGCTCTTTATAAAAAATAGTTTTATCTTATTAAGTAAACGTTATTCGACTTGTAGGGAGCTTTTTACGAACTTTTGTTCTTTGAAGCTTTTGGCTTTTCAGGTCGTGACTACGTTACTTTAGTGCTTATATCTTACTTGTTTAGTAKACCGCAATCTATAATATTATAAGTGGTTATTTGGTAGTGTTGTAGAGACCTTTTGACGAACTTGAGTGCTTTGAGGCTTTAGGTTTTTCAGGTCGTGMATTTCGGTACYTTTYGCTCRTATCTTACTTGATTAACAMACGGAAATSTGTATTAAGTTGTTRYTGTTGYTTTGTAGAGAGTACYTTATTCCCGTTTGGGGAGAAGTGTARCAATTGACATCGAAATCTCTTAGTGGCAAGTCTAGGAATCGGGCTGCTTCCAAAGGGTCGAACTAAAGAGGTGTTAAGTGAGCGGTTTTAGTGGGGTAAGCAAAGAGGTAGTTAATGTCACGCGCAGACTCTTTGAAAGCAGAATAAATGTTTCAARTTATTCTGGATAGATAGCAGTTTCAACTGCTACAATATACACAATGTGTTAGGGATCYTTAGTAAATTAATCTGTGGATGGCKGCTCCAAACTAAGGACAAGCGMCGAAGTCAAATTGCAATGAARGTGTCGGTYTGACTTCATTTAAACAGTTGATAAAATATCTACTTTACCATGAGGATTAATAAATCGGCTTTAGCAGSACTATGTGCCGATCTTGCAACAACTTAAAATCGTCCAAATTTATGTTTTCAGTTTTTTCATTCATATTTCATAATTTTTTCCGCCCTTTTGGCTATCGAAGTGGACCAAAATGTTGTATCGCACAGTAATTTCACAAAAAGTTGGCTCAGAACAGCTACGGACCCGAAAGCTGYGGCTGTCATCGTCGTTTACATTCAGTGCTTTTTATTCTTCTCCAAGATATGAGAGACTTTCGATCCTACAGAAGATGATTATTTAATATTTTCAACTTAATACTGATTTTGGAGGTGCATAATATTTCTATAAGCTTATTTAAGTGTCAAGCAATTTACCGTGATCGGAGATAGTTCCTGACCAAAATCCGTATGATCGACCCTCTATAAGTCTGTTATTTTCATACGTACCTAAATATCTGCTTATACCGGTGTTTGTGGAATTTATGTACTTGTACAAACAAATATAATTAGTCGTTGTTGTTGTTGCTGCTGATACGCCATCAAACAGCTACTTAAGATTCTCGCACAGCTGTTGATGATAGTAAAATTAACAGTAAAATGCGCAAAAGTATCGTTAAACGAGTATTCGAACTATGTCAATTACAATGACAGCTGTCCGCGAGAACGTCGTTTAATGTGACGGGAATGGCATAATTAAGATGTTTATGCCTCTTCTTCTAAGCTAATTGGATGTGCTGATTTCGGATGCGATAAGTGATGCAATTCCGGCAAATTGTTCTAGGCAAATTGTTCTTTATAATGCTACCAGTAATGCTTTACGCACGTTTTCTTCGTGAAAAATAAATTCTTAGCGGCCTTATAACACCAATACTCCCACTTGAGTCGTCGAGCTTGAACCGTTTTGACCAATAACTTAAGCTTGTCTCTGAACCTCCAAAATATACCGTTTATTTTCTCCAAACTCAGAAGGTAGGAACATGCTATAATGTTTTGTTTAGATATATGGGTATTTCCTGGTGGGATAGATGTGAAGACGGCTGTCAAATGAATTATAAATTCTGGAAATTTATATCCAACAAAAACAATACAGACAAGTAAGAAAGGTCTAAGTTCGACTGTAACCGAAATCATACTCTTGCAAACTGCAAGAATTAAGGTCCGAGTAATTTCTTCAGGAATATATGGGAGTTGGGGGGTAGTGTTGACGCGATTTTATTTATTTTTGCCAGTAACACATACTATTAACATGTCAMATATAAAAAAATGTTCCCAGGGTTTCATTAAATTATCTCACATAAAATCACCAATCGCATTGGGTAAAGTCTGCCAAATGTTCGAAGAYTCTAATATTAGTTATAGCGGCTTTTTCTTTCTTGCATGGCAACCGCGGGCATCCTTGCAGAAGTCCAGACGCTGAATCCAATTTTCGACTTTTTTCAAGYAATTTCATGTTCGTACGAAGTTCATTAATCTTCGCTGGCTAGTTGGCATATACCATAGACATGACGCAGCCCCACAGAAAATAGACTATCAGCGTCGAATCGCACAACCGAGGCGGTCCATTGGCTGGGATAATAAGTTGACAAATTTGTTTTTCAATAAATTGATTGTGACATTCGCTGTTTGGCTTGTGGCCACGTCGTGTTGAAACCACATACTGTCCAAGTCCATATCATCCAATTCGGGTTACTAAATAAATAATTTTACTTGTTGTTGGATATATCTTTCCATGATAAAATAGTATATTTTATTGAAAAAAATAAAAAAAAATTAAAAGAGCGAGTATAAATATGGCGTCGTTCACTTTTGTAGCTTTCCTTTGGTAAAATTCGTTACGAGAACATAGCAGACAGTGAGCTCAAAGTTAGCTGAGGAGTGTGTGACATCATGGTTGGATGCAT
>NW_017536653.1:136473-145047 GCF_001853355.1 Bactrocera latifrons | reverse complement strand
CTATTGAATTACTTGCTCTTAGTATATGGAGAAATATGAGGTAGAAACGTCGAGCCACGCTCTCTTTCACTGTCCAGCGTTTGCCACGTTACGCTAAGAACAAAAAAAAAAAAAAAAAAAAAAAAAAAAAAAAAAAAAAAAAAAAAAAAAAAAAAAAAAAAAAAAAAAAAAAAAAAAAAATAGGCAGTCTCAAGGCGCTTTGGCCAAACACGACGGACGGGCATCGCTGGAACTTCTAGTGAGACTATTCGCGGCCCCACATACATAGCCCACCTTACCTAACAGAACTTACTAAGAAAAATGTTGACAACAACTAACAAAGTCGAAATAATAACTAATTCATTAATTTTTCCAAGTTTATTTTGAAATAAAAGCCAGTACGTATGTATGTATATGTTTCTCAAACTTTATGATAAGTCGACTTTAGTGCCAATTATTTTTGTTCGACTGCTCTTTATAAGAAAATACATTTTAAACCATTTTTGTCCTTTTTTCAACTTTAGCTGTTTAAGCTCGCATATTAAACTTATGCTACTTGCTCTCTTGTTCGATTCGCCACTTCCCATGTTTTAGGTAATCGATGCAACAAATAAAGTAACCTCCAAACCTTTTAAATTATWTTTAACAGTTTTGTCAAAAGGTTAATTTAACAGAAAATGCCTTAATTAAACTCTATTTACAAGTGTCACTCTAAGCTCAACATTTTTTATTTGTACTTAACATTTTCATTGTCCTCCATTGCTGTGTCATTCGCGCAAGCAATTGCAAAGCAATATTGTAAAAATAGCATTATATAATGCACATTTTATCAGGCATYTTGTGTTTGCATCGCCTGTTTGAGCCCACACATTGTCCTGTTGCCAATTATAGCTGTCCAGCCGCCAGTCTGTCTGTTGCGGCGCGTGCGGCGTGTGTTGCGTGTGTCGAGCGCCGGCTGCTTGGCTCCACTTAATATGACAGCAATTAATACGCCGTCATTTTTATAGCAATTGTCATTATGTTAACTAGCAAATAAGTGTCCACTTGGCAAAACTAGTGACTTTGGGGTTAAAGGACGAGAGTTAGTGAAGGTTAGATACTGTAATAGTCGAGGGTGTGAAGCTGAAAACTTGCATGTTACAATAGTTATGGGAATAAATCTTATTTATRTTATGTTCTATGTATTTAAATAAAGTTAGTAATTCTCAAAACATATTCATTTCGATTCAATGGCTTCAAAATCGAGCCAAACTCCACCTTCCAAGCTGCCAAAAAAACTATCTTTAGTTAAGGTATTGTCCGTACGGGTTTTTGGATTGGGTTTGATGACAAAATTCTTCACGATTTCGGCAATTGCTGCTTTGCTTTGAGTGAGCGCAAATCTCATGCCTACAATAGAATTGAGAAAAAAATAAAATTATCTAAAAATAATTGCGACACATGGTCCAAGATATTAGAAACCAGCATGRTAAGTAAAAATTTGCTTAATTTCTGCGTCTCTGGAGCGGTCCGTGTTCTCTCTCAATGATTTTGTGTTTCTCTCTATGATTAATATTTACGATTTCTTGTCGCACATGGTCCAAAAGTTCGGGAACTTGTAGGCAGGCTACGCAATCATTTGTTTTATATGTTTTGGAGAGTCTAAAAATGCTCTCTCAAAAAATAAGACGGTTAGATTTTAGTACTCAAAAAGAAAGTCTTATCAAATCGGTTAGTGTTTGGGAACCTGCATGACCTACCACGTCCCACACCATACTCATATAATATTTTATATATACAATTTATCGACAAGCATTATCACTCACCTAGGCACACACGTGGTCCATCACCGAACGCCAAGAATACGCCCCTATCGCGATAACTTTTTAAGCCACCATTTTCGGGTAGAAAACGCTCTGGTTTAAATAACTCTGGTTCCTCGTAGATGCTTTCATCGTGGTGAAAGCAGTAGGCCGGTATCAAAATGACGTCATTCTTCTCCACTTTCAAAATACTGCCGTCTTTATTAACCAGCTCACAAGAGTTCGTGCACAGCTTTTTGTTGAAGAGTATCGGAGGAAACATTCTTAAAGCCTCTAGAAAGGAAAATAATCATATAAGTAATATTTATTGTTTTATGTACTATATACGTATGTACGATATTATGTACAAACCGTGTAAACAAGCATCTAAGTATGGCAAATCCGAGAGCGCTTCGAAGCTCAAGTTACCATCTACGTCCAGATTCTGCGCAATTTCTTGGCGCAATTGACGCTGTTTGTCTTCGTAGCGTGCGAGCTGCAAGAGCGTAATCGTTCATTATCTTCGTATTATTCGGAAATCACAAACACCTGTAAAGTTCTTACCAACAGCAAACAATGTGTTATAGCAGTTGTTGTTGTTAAAAAGCCATCGGTTATGTAGGTCATCACATGCGACGTTACCTCCGGCGTCGATATATTTCGTTTCCGCTGCAGTTGCAACATATAATTAATAAAATCGGCTTTATCCACATCTTGCTTGTGCCGCAAATCGATGGTTTTCTGCGTTAAACCGATGAAGAAATCTTCAACATCTTTGGGAAAGAAACGCATTTTGTAGAAACGCTCCAACGCGGGGAAGAACCCGTTAAGCAGTTGGTAAAATCGAAAAATATAAGTTTGACTGAACATTTTTTTCGTATTGGCATAAATTGGCGACGACTCCTTGCCGAAACTGTTTGCACGAATGCCCAAAACGCACTCGCTGACAACCTCGGATGTGTAGCGCAAGAAGATCTGCGAAAAAATACCGTTATATGATTGCAACTTTTTGTATTTATCAATTTCTTACCTCTGTGGTGTCCATAGCTTCGGTAGCGCTAATCTTAGTTTGCTCTTTAATGTAGCGTATTAGACGTTGACACACATCCAAGGTGATTGGATAGGCGACTTTTATCTGAAAATATTAAATTAAAATCTTAAAAAATAACAAAAATTCACACGATAAAGTCAGGAAGTGAGCTTAAWCTTGTTAAGAGATAATAATTCACATGTTCCTCTTTGAAAGCGCACAAGTTTTGATTTKTGGGGGAATGTTAACTCAAATTTGCTTTCCGAATTAACTATATTCACATCTGCCTTTGAAAATGTGGAAACCATTACTTCKTAAGCGATCTCTTGAAGGCAAATATTTTCTTTGAGCGTATCAACACAGCGTCTAATACATCTCCGTCTATCATTTTTTAGCACTTAGTTGGACCTCTCCGAGCCGTTCGATACCAAACGAGGTTTCAGACAAGGCGACTCCCTATCGTGCGACTTCTTCAACCTGCTTCTGGAGAAAATAGTTCGAGCTGCAGAACTTAATAGAGAAGGTACCATCTTCTATAAGAGTGTACAGCTGCTGGCGTATGCCGATGATATTGATATCATTGGCCTCAACACCCGCGCCGTTAGTTCTGCTTTCTCCAGACTGGACAAGGAAGCAACACAAATGGGTCTGGCAGTGAACGAGGGCAAGACGAAATATCTCCTGTCATCAAACAAACAGTCGTCGCACTCGCGACTTGGCACTCACGTCACTGTTGACAGTCATAACTTTGAAGTCGTAGATAATTTCGTCTATCTTGGAACCAGCGTAAACACCACCAATAATGTCAGCCTGGAAATCCAACGCAGGATAACTCTTGCCAACAGGTGCTACTTCGGACTGAGTAGGCAATTGAGAAGCAAAGTCCTCTCTCGACAAACAAAAACCAAACTCTATAAGTCACTCATAATTCCCGTCCTCCTATATGGTGCAGAGGCTTGAGAGGCAACAGATGAGTCGGCGTTGCGAGTTTTCGAGAGAAAAGTTCTGCGAAAGATTTATGGTCCTTTGCGCGTTGACCACGGCGAATATCGCATTCGATGGAACGATGAGCTGTACGAGATATACGACGACATTGACATAGTTCAGCGAATTAAAAGACAGCGGCTACGCTGGSTAGGTCATGTTGTCCGAATGGACAAAAACACTCCAGCTCTGAAAGTATTCGACGCAGTACCCGCCGRGGGAAGCAGAGGAAGAGGAAGACCTCCACTCCGTTGGAAGGACCAAGTGGAGAAGGACCTGGCTACGCTTGGAATATCCAATTGGCGCCACGTAGCGAAAAGAAGGAACGACTGGCGCGCTGTTGTTAACTCGGCTATAATCGCGTAAGCGGTGTCTACGCCAATTAAGAAGAAGAAGAAGTTGGATACTTCATACGGTAGCCTAAACGACTCTGAACTAGATATGGTGAAACACCAATCTCAAATTTACACTTCTATAAGGCTGCGAAACCTAGAGTTTCGTAACCTCTACCATTCGAAAGCTGCAAATTTTCATTAACCCATGTCTTTGCAACATTTTCTTKCTCGTCACCGTCTCTAACACGTACTTTTGGTCATGCACAAATTAAACACCCCTTTGGGCCAAAATTCTGTTAAAAAAAAGTTGTGCATATTTCGAGACGAAATCCAGACACAATCACCCGAAACGCTATCGGCTGGGATCCACAAGGCAATTGATGGAAGAGCCGATTCACTTTAACCTAGAGAAGGAATTTGGGCATCGAAATATTGAAGCGTCCAAAAGGKTGGAATCAAATCAAGAGGCTAGGATAAAGCCGAATTAAATGGAAGAATATCTTTGCTATCACCCGGTGCCATATGATACAATATATATATTTGAAAGCTGCAGTGAAGCGAAGTCGGATACTTAGTGATTAGCTTGAACTACTTCGTCAGCTCAGCAGAAACTTTGGGCACTAAAGAGTTATTATCTATCATATAAATAATCAGCATGATGAGCTGAGTTGGTTAAATATCTCCCTGTCTATATTCGAAAAACCCTTCAGTTTTTGGTTAGGTTGGGCTAGCGAGAGCTTGGCCAGCGCTGGGCCAACATCAGTGCACATGCTGCCGAAAATTGGACCAAGCTTCATCGCAAGATGATCTCTTTGCCCTGACTAAGACTAGCCTCTCCCTAGTTGTGGGAGTTTTAACAGTCATTGCCTTATTGGCGTCCATCCTCTAAGGCAGGGGATCTTACCCGACGCTATCTGCAGAAGTTGTATAACAGGAGACGGAGGAATGGYGGTGGAAATAACTCAACATTKCCTTCTTGACTATCCCGTTTACTAATTCAGTAAGTCGTTTTAAARTTTTGCACATGYTTTTTTCTACTCAAGAAGCTGATTATTTGTCGGAATCGTCRATATCGGATCACTGTGCCGTAAAAACTGATGGAACGAAATCAAGTCCTTATATGGAAAATATTTTCTAAAGGAGCGCTACAATGTCGGAAGAACTTTTTCAGATCGGGAACGGGTGAAAATAAATTTCTTGTATGGGGGATCGAAGTTTACGCTGACATGAAAAACATACATCAAGTCCCAGGGAATGAATATCAAGAACTAGTTAAGAATACAAAGCCTAACATTCAGTAACTCACTCGATTTGGTGTCATGGCGGGTATGATTTCCATTCTGCGCTCTTTCCATTTAGAGCCGGTTAATACAAACGGGTTATTAGCGAAAATAAAGTCACTATTTTCGTCGACCTAAAAGGGAAAGAACATGAGTTTATATAAAAATGCATCAACAAATATTTCACGAAATACCAACTTTTTTTGAAATCTCATTATCGTGGAAATTTTGGAAATCCGTAACAAAAATTTGCTGCACCAAAGCAGGATTCAGCACTAGYAGTTTTGGAGTGCGCATCATTAAAACACCGACAAAATTCTCAGCGTGCTTATAAGCTCTAATTGAAGTATATTTCAATATATAAATTTTTTTCAATTAACTGCCAACTTATTATACCTGTAAATGTCATTGAAATCATATGCTATATTCCGTTGTTGTGAAAATGTGCTGGGAAATGAGCCCACAAATGTATAGGATTTCGCTTGTTTTATGCCACGCTTTTCCCAGTAATGCAGGTTCCATGTTAGAAACCTGTAYATGAGTCCAGCTATAACAGCCGCTAATGTCAAGGTTACCAAGCAAGTCTCAAGCATCGCTTTTGAGTGCAGACAGCGCAAAAATGTTACACAAATATTCAATAATCAATCTTTAATTATATGGATGCAACCAATGAATATGCACTCGAAGAGTCTAACGAGCCGAAGCACTCACTTGAGCGCCGCTTTATGCACTGAATTGCGTTGTAAACGGCATTGCTATCAGCATGATCTGAAGTTCAAATGCCTAAATTGCTGCATCTTGATGTCATGCGTTAAATAATAATAAATTATTCATAAATATTGCCGTGATATATGGGCGTATGTATTAGGGTAAGCATAAAGTTGGTTTGAAATAAGTTGTGAGAACTTAGAAAAAAAGATTTTGCTTTAAATTTTATGATGAAAAATTTATAGATGTGTGGGTAAAAGTTTTCTCAGTAAATTTTTSGTGTTAGAATGGTATTTTCAGGAATTTAGAGATATTTGCAACTGAGTACCAAAACTTTCTAACTGTAAATTGTATCGAATGATGATTTCATCTCAACTCGATTGATTTTTTTTCTCCATAATTTATCATTTTAGGGTAATACTTATATATGTTATCTACGAAAATTATTATTTTATGCTTTGTCTTTCGATTTCGAGTTTCCCTACTTTTTTGGAATATATAGGATATCCACAGAAACTTGAGATTTAAATGGAAAAATTTATTTTCACCATTCGAAAAAATTTTTTTGGCATATATGTTCTGAAGATTATCATTCATTCTTTGAATACAATTTTTGATGGCGAATGACAAGCGCGATGTTTTGCTTTAAAGCTGGATCACCGAAGTGTTCTGTCAATAAATCCTTCGATTGATGTGATCTGTGTGAAGTGGCACCGTCTTGTTGAAACCAAATGTCGCCGAGATCACGAGATTCAATTACAGGCATCAAATAGGCGGTTATTATGGTGCGATAATGGTAGCCATTGACGGTTACGTTCACACCGGCATTATTTTTGATGAAATATGGATTCCACTGGCCYACAATTCACCTCAAAGCGTCGACGTAAAATAAGCCATGTTGTATTAAAAAAATATCTCTACTTGGATCACCCGTTATTTCAAGTTCAAAATTTATTAAAGTTAATTAAAAAATCTTGGAACACAGTATAGCACTTTGATGACCTACTCTCCTGTATGGAATTCAAGTCGATAACTTTGTTGCTGCCTGAACTTTAAATATTGCTGAGAGAGAAAGCAAGAACATTTAGCGCGCAGAGAAATGGCGAATCGATAACGACCTCAGAAATTCCTTYCGATCTAATTTAACAAAAATCTTTAGTACTGCCTTCTAAATAAGTTCCGTTTGCTATACATATGACTKGGATGGACTTCATTGCTTTCAGTAAATGCTTGTAATGATTTCTATGTACTTTATACGTTGACTCTCGTTTCATTCTGGCCAAAAATAGAACCACAATCAAACTAGAATCGGACGGTGCATTATTGTTATAAAAACTTCTCGAATTTTATGAGCTTAAATACCTTGTACCTTGYAYGATCGATTATGATTATTWGTTYCTTATTGATGGATTGGCTCTGTGTRGCGAACGAACGGAAATCAAAGAAATAAATGAGCATCTTGATTTTTTCTCCCATTTGACGTGCTGTTTTCGGTTTCGTCACATTTTTGCAGCGCCATTGGGTAGATTGTTGAGCAGTTAAATTATCAGGGCATGACTGATAAAAGCGTCTTACAATCATACTATGTTGTGAGATAATACAATTTAAATGAAAAGTAATTCCATGCACGACTTCACCGGCCTCTCATTGCTGCAATTTTTTGGTCGCCCTCATAATTTGTATGCAACTCACGAACGCTGCCGAGTCAACTCAATTCTTTATTTGCGTTATTTATTGCGCTCATAGAGAATGCTCGTGCACTTATCAATATCAATTTCAGTTCTATCGTATTCAAATGCACTATTTCAAATTATTAAGTCTAACTTAGCTCCTCGAGACYATTGCGAATATTCGCTCAGCGAACACGTTTTCATTGACGTTGCGAACTTAAATTTAATATATTAAACAATGCACGAACAAATACATATATAACAACAAATGTAAACTGAAATTCTTGAGTTATGTTGCTTCAATGCTGATTTGTGTTTTGTTGTTGTTATGTGTGGCTGCTTAGGTTTGTAGCATTCGTTGCGGTTTTTTGTTGCATATTCTTTAACTGTCAGAACTTGTATGTTTTATGCACATGCCTTTGTGTTTTTATTTATTTTTTTTTGAATGTTTCATATTTTCGCATTTTTTGATTTCTGCTGTCGCAATTCTGAATTGTCCGCACTTAGCTCAATTCACTCAAGTCTGAGTGTACCGGCGCATGAGTGTGAGTGCAAGTGCACACACTTGAAAACTACGTCGGCTTCGGCATCGCGCTGGCGCCTGCTGTTGCGTAAGCACAGTGGGACGACGCTGGTAAAAAATTAGTTAACATTTTTTTTTATAGTTGTTAAATTTTTTTCTTTTTACATTTCTGCATATGAATTTAAATTTTTAATGTAATAAAATGTTTTATTTAAGTAAAAAAAAATTATTCTTAGAAGAATTAATTGAAATTTTCTTCAGTGCTTAAATTGTTTTTTAAGTAA